>NC_143160.1:15418955-15718955 GCF_041381405.1 Jatropha curcas
CAAACAGACATTTTGCCGGGTTGAGCTTTAAGTTGTACTTTCGAAGTCTAAGGAAGAACTTCTCAAGTGCTGTTGCATGCTCTTCAGCTGTTTTTGACTTAATGACCATATCGTCGACATACACTTCTACTTCTTTGTGAATCATGTCATGGAAAATGGTCGTTGCCATTCTTTGATAGGTTGCCCCGGCATTTTTGAGACCAAAAGGCATGACCCTGTAACAGTAGGTTCCCCATTCTGTGATGAATGCTGTTTTCTCTTTGTCTGGCACATGCATCATTATTTGGTTGTATCCGACAGCAAGATCGGTCAAGGAGACCATCTCGTGTCCCGCGCGAGCGAGGCCTGTCGCCCCGCGCGCAGGGCCTGGCCCCCCCCTCGCGCCCTGGGCGAGGCCTGCCGCCAGCACACGCGGGGCCTCTCGCCCTGCGCGGGCGGGGCCTGTCGCCCCACCGACAGGGCGGTAGCTACCGCCGAGCCTGGGCGGTAGCTACCGCCCAGATTTTCTGGCGGTGGCTACCGCCATGCACGGCAGCAGCCACCGCCCGGGACCCGAAAATGGCCTATAAAGAGGCCATTTTCAGGCTGTTTTTGACACCTCTTGTCTGTATTGACGGACGAAACCCTCTCTCTCTCACGCTCCTTGCGTCTTCTTTACCGCTTTTTTGCATTTTAATTTTTATTGCACTTTTATTGTGATATTTGGTCACTAAAATCAAACAAAAATTAAAAATTAATTAATATACCTAAACGAGGAGCTTAATCTGGAGTTAAGAAGTGGCCGACGATTAAATCAGGTACGTAAATAAAATTCCGCCTATTTAATTTTAGCACTTCATGCATGCTTCTCTTCTACTCTCAATCATTCTATAACTGCATAAAAAGCATGCACGTCAACTAAAATTCCGCTTAATCAAAAAATCAAACTTTTTACGGCCAAAAGTCGTAAAATCGAACCATTTTGGCGAAACGCCTTAAAATCAACACTTTCGACTTAAAGTCATAAAATCAATCATTTTAGCGACAAATCGCTTAAAATCGACATTTTTGGCAAAATGCCTTAAAATCAATCATTTTCGGTTTAAAACCGTAAAATCAACCATTTTAGCGACAAATCGCTTAAAATCGACATTTTTGGCAAAATGCCTTAAAATCAATCATTTTCGGTTTAAAACCATAAAATCAATCATTTTAGCGACAAATCGCTTAAAATCGACATTTTTGGCAAAATGCCTTAAAATCAATCATTTTCGGTTTAAAACCGTAAAATCAACCATTTTAGCGACAAATCGCTTAAAATCGACATTTTTGGCAAAATGCCTTAAAATCAATCATTTTCGGTTTAAAACCGTAAAATCAACCATTTTAGCGACAAATCGCTTAAAATCGACATTTTTGGCAAAATGCCTTAAAATCAATCATTTTCGGTTTAAAACCGTAAAATCAACCATTTTAGCGACAAATCGCTTAAAACCGACATTTTTGGCAAAATGTCTTAAAATCAATCATTTTCGGTTTAAAACCGTAAAATCAACCATTTTAGCGACAAATCGCTTAAAATCAACATTTTTGGCAAAATGCCTTAAAATCAATCTTTTAAGCGACAAATCGTTTAAATGAACCATTTTGGCACAAATGCCTAAATCAATCAATTTTTGGCAAAATGCCTAAACAAAATGCACAAAGCATACACACACTCATGCACAAAGCATACACACTCATGCACAAAGCATACACACTCATGCACAAAGCATACACACTCATGCACAAAGCATACACACTCATGCATTAAGCATACCCATTCAAAGCCCTTCAAAGAAGGCCTATCGAACTACGTTGACTTTGATCTTCCATTCAAACGGAAGTACGTAGGCACGTTCGGGATTTCACCCCGGATGGCAAGTCAAAATCGCTCAAACATTTCATTAATCCATCATTCACCTTGCAAAGCATTCATCCATCGGTTAGTTCATCAGCATGACATAGTCTCGGGATCCACCTCGGGTTCGTAGATTGTGCCTTAATCATTGGGATAATTAATCTAGTAACTAGGTTAATTAAATGGAGTCACTTAGGGTTTTTTCCTAGTTTACCCTTAAATAATTAAACAAGGTGGCGACTCACACACATCACGTGTATTTCTTCTCATTCATCATATGCATCACATGCCTATGACATTTTGGGGAGGGGTACACAGTTTGGCGACTCTGCTGGGGATATGTAATCATTTTGCATAAAGTGGACTACAATTGTTGTGAAAACTAACCGGCCTTTCTTTAAGGCATTATTTTATTATGCTTTGTTTTGCAGGGTACCCTAATACGAATCAAGTGCTCTTTCTTTAAGAATACTTGATAAATCCGGACTTAATTGAAAAATGTGATTAAGACATTAAAACTTGTTGATTTATTTGCACGATTGAGAATCCTTTTCTCCATTGCATAAAAAATGAATTTCAAATGAATTTCTTCTCCTTCTGTTTAAACTTCTGAGTCTGGATAGCAAGTAGCGCTGATCGGCAGGTCTCCTTGATTATGCCGACGGATAGCCAAAGCGTCCTCCCTGTTACCGCAAACCATCTCTAATCCTTTTGGAGGTGGCCCATGAGTATGCGTACCGTTGGACCCACGCGAAACTCCTTGTTTCACATGTGGTTAGGTATATTCATGCTCAAGGTTCAAGGGTCCCTTAATAAGCCGATTCTCTATTTGTGTCATAGCCTATAGAACTTATCCTTTAGGACTATATGCACCCAATGGTACGAATCATCTCATTAAAATAAATTATGACGTGTTGTTGTGCGCATTCATTGCATACCATAAGCATTAAAAAAAAAAAAAGAAAAAAAGAAAAGAGTGGAGGGACACAAAAATATCCTTCTGTTTGTCAGTCATGCACAGTTGGACAAAGAGACGATCTATCTCTTATTAGTTACCTTGATACACAACACAGTACCCTAACCCGGTTACCCTCATCCTATCAGGTACCTACTGTTCAAGCGCCAACGTCAGTGCCAGCTACACCTACTGTGCTATCACCAAATTCACCAAGTTCACCAACTTCAACTAGGCCAATGGCATCACTTAATGACATCAAAGCCCTCATGGAACAAATGGAAGCTAGAATGGAAGCTAGAATGCATGAGGCATTGGCCGCCCAGAGAACCGCCCTGCTAGCTGAACTAGGCGGTGGTAATGGAAACGGGATTCCGGTTGGGGGAAATGATCATGGTGCCTCCAATCCAGGACCGGGTGCTGCATCTGCGTCCTCAAACCCTACCCTTAACTTGGATGACATGCCTTCCAAAACTGCCTCTGAGCTGGAAGCTCAGAAAATGAGAGAAAAGCTAGAACTCTTAGAAAGGTCTGTTACCGCCCTTAAGACACACAAAGAAGTCGTGGACATGGACTCCTTGTCTCTGTTCCCCGAAGCAAGACTGCCAACCAAATTCAAAATGCCAAACATGGACAAATTCGATGGAACTACTTGTCCAAAAACACACTTGAAAATGTATGTGGGTGCCCTTAACCCGTTCGGATTGAACAGCGAGCTCCTTGCTCAGTTGTTCCAACAGTCACTCACCGGCGCTGCTTTGAGATGGTTTGTCAGTTTGGACCGATCAAAGATGAAAACTTGGGAAGATATCTGTAATGCATTCAATTCACAGTATCGCTATAACATGGAAGTGGATGTTACCCGAAGAGAACTGGAAACCACCAAACAGAAAAACAATGAGCCCTTTTCCTCGTTCCTTACGAGGTGGAGGGCCAAAGCCTCTCAAATGATCAGCCGACCCTCTGAACAGGAACAAGTTGACATAATAATCAAAAATTTACTGCCTATCTACCAGTCTCAGCTTCAAACACAATACCTACCAACGTTTCAGTCGCTCATTGCCACTGCTACGAAGGTAGAGGATTTACTTCAAATGGGACAACTGAAAGAAGATTCGGGAGCCTCAAGATACAAAAAACCTATCCAGCCCGGAAAAATCCACGAAGTGGCAAGTATCACCCCCACAAACCCTTTACGTGTGGGAAATATGGGAAACACGGGAAGCATGGGAAACATGAGAAACGGCAGTCAGTCAAGAAGAGCATATACTGATCTCGGCATGCCAATCCTTTTGGTATTTCGAGAAGCTGTTAAAGCAAACTACATCAAACCTTTGGAGGCAAGACCACCACCTAACCCCTTACCGAGGAATTTCAAAACCAATGAATACTGTGAGTACCACCAAGCATATGGGCATAAGACTGAGGCATGTTGGACTCTTAAGAACCGCATCCAGGACTTGGTAGACAATGGCTCAATTATTCCGAGAAGCAAACCGAACATTAGCACTAACCCCTTGCCAAATCACGGGGTAAATGCTATCTTTCATGACCAGGAATTGATCGATCCTTTCGATCTATTCCTTGAAAGGAACGAAATTTGTGTCCTAGATTTAAATGACTTTGTCGAGGAACTCGATGCTATAACCAGGAGCGGGAGACAATATGAGCCGATAGTCTTGGACAAAGTCCCAAATAACCCTTACCAAAGGACAGATGAACCAAAAGAAGACCCAGTACTTTCACAGCTAAAGAAGACACAAGCTAGGGTATCGATTTGGGAACTTCTAGCAGCATCTTTTCCTCATCGCCAAGCTCTTTGCAAGGCTTTGAGTCAGCTTCAAACGTCGGTGGAGGTTAGCCCCGAAGTGCTAGTATCCACCCTCACCCAATCCTCGAAGACTCAAAACATCGGGTTTTCGGATGATGACTTACCCAGTGGAGGAGATAGTCACAATGATGCCCTCTATATCACGGTTCAGACTAGAGACAAAACTGTGCCCATGGTTCTCATTGATAATGGGTCAGCATTAAACGTCTGTCCATTAAGAGTAGCCAGCTGTCTGGGCTTGGAAGAAACGGATTTCATGCCATCTGACCAGATAGTGAAAGCATATGATAGCACCCGAAGGGAAGTATTGGGAGTTGCTATGCTGAAATTGGCAATCGGGCCAGCCGTAATGGAGGTACCATTCCAGGTGATCGATGTGCCCACCAGTTTCAACCTGCTTTTGGGACGGCCATGGATACACCGTACCAAAGCAGTACCCTCCTCCTTACACCAGAAAGTCAAATTCCCTTATGAGGGTAAAATCATAACAGTTCAAGGAGATGATTACAGCCAGCTTAAAAAGCCAAAGGGCCAGCCTCTCTTTGAGGTCAACCCTGAAAGCGCCTACTTTCCCCTCTCGGGATTTCAGTATGATACTGTGCAATTTATAGAAGGAAAGACTATGAACTCCCAAATTCTCTTTGATTTTGGGACGGTGCAAATAAATTGCATAGTGCCTTTAATGTTGAAAATGTCTTACTTACCAGGAATGGCTATGGCGAGGTCCGGAAAAACATACCCCGCACTGCAAGCCTGGGAATGTCCAGTAAACCCAGGGACTTTTGGGCTGGGATATGAGCCTACTGAGGAAGACCAAGCTAGGAGCTCTAGGAACAGAGGCAGAACAATGCAGATGCCATCACACTTTTTAACTTTGAATAGTCACTTCCGCAAATCCGGAGAGACAATTCCTTATCACGGTTTCCAAGAACCATTTTACTGCCCGACCGCCAAGAAAGTGCTACCTGGATTAGAGATATTTGCTGATGTCTGGGGTAACAAGTCTGAGGCAATAGCTGAGCTGGAAGTAGAAGACTTCATGCTGCCAAGTCTCTTTGATGAGGTTGCAGTCATTACGGGAAAGAAAGAAAATCAAGACCTGCTGAGTTTAATCAAGCCAAATGAAGGGCCTCTTGTCAACTGGTATGTCGAGGAGGAGCGCGCTGCTGATAAACCCCCTCCCGAGTCAAACCCAGAGTCAAAATGTGTAATTAAGTCCTGTATTGAGTTTGAGCCTGACCCCGAGTCCGAAACCGAGTCAGAGTCCAGTTCCAGTCCTGAGTCATCTGTGTTGGATTTCGAAAATCCAAATTTCAAATTTAATGTACCTTTTGAAGACGATTCTGTCATTATCAATAAAGGCTTGCAAATCTTTGACTACTCCGCGTGTCTATCTTTCCAAGCATTTCCAAGCAAAAATAATGAAAAAGAAA
The DNA here is from genome assembly GCF_041381405.1 of Jatropha curcas. Lineage (NCBI taxonomy): Eukaryota > Viridiplantae > Streptophyta > Magnoliopsida > Malpighiales > Euphorbiaceae > Jatropha > Jatropha curcas. The sequence continues at coordinate 15,425,054 of NC_143160.1, forward strand.
TAAATGAAATGAAAAATGAAAAAGAAAAAATAATAATGGGCAAAGAAGAAAACGAACATACATACATTGCATCTGATTGTGTGAACAGGGAACAGATCAGTGAATGCTTAAAGAAGTTTGTCGATTGCTTCATGTGGAAGGCGAATGACATCACGGGAATTGACCCAGCAATAGTGGTACACAAGATTCCAGTTTATCCCGAGGTTAAGCCAGTGAAGCAGAAGCTAAGGAGGCTGAAGACAGAATGGTCCTTGAAAATCAAGGAGGAAGTTGCCAAGCAACTAGAAAACAAGTTCATAGAACCCATTGCCTACCCGACATGGTTAGCAAACATTGTGCCAGTGCCGAAGAAAGATGGCAAAGTCAGAATGTGTGTAGACTATCGGGATTTGAATAAAGCATGTCCAAAAGATGACTTTCCCCTACCGCATATTGACTTGTTAGTAGACCGAATGGCGGGACACGAGATGGTCTCCTTGACCGATCTTGCTGTCGGATACAACCAAATAATGATGCATGTGCCAGACAAAGAGAAAACAGCATTCATCACAGAATGGGGAACCTACTGTTACAGGGTCATGCCTTTTGGTCTCAAAAATGCCGGGGCAACCTATCAAAGAATGGCAACGACCATTTTCCATGACATGATTCACAAAGAAGTAGAAGTGTATGTCGACGATATGGTCATTAAGTCAAAAACAGCTGAAGAGCATGCAACAGCACTTGAGAAGTTCTTCCTTAGACTTCGAAAGTACAACTTAAAGCTCAACCCGGCAAAATGTCTGTTTGGAGCTACATCCGGAGTATTTCTGGGGCATATGGTCAGCCAAAAGGGCATAGAAATTGACCCTTCAAAAGCCAAAGCCATTATGGAGATGCCGGCACCGAGGACGGAAAAGGAAGTCCGGGGTTTCCTAGGAAGGCTACAATACATCAGCCGATTCATCAATCAATTGGCCGACACTTGTGGTCCGATTTTCAAATTGCTCAGAAAAGGAGTAGCCGTCAAATGGAATGAGGATTTTCAGAAAGCTTTCGACCGAGTCAAGCAATATCTGTTGTCCCCGCCAGTTTTACAGCCACCAAGGCTGGGAAAGCCTTTGCTGTTGTACCTATCGGTGACAGAAGAAGCGATGGGTGCAATGCTAGCTCAACAAGCAGAAGATACAAGGGTAGAAAATGCCGTGTATTACCTCAGCAAAAGGATGCTAGAATATGAGCTAAAATACAATAAGATAGAGAAATTGTGTCTGGCTCTAGTATGGGCTTGTACAAAGCTGCAGCACTACCTCTCATCTTACACCACAAATGTTGTTTCTGAATCGAACCCCTTGAAATTCCTTATGGAGAGGCCGGTTCTTGATTGTAAGATGGCTAAGTGGGTGTCAGTACTCGCGGCTTATGATTTGAAATTTGTGCAACGGAAAGCGGTGAAAGGCGGAGCCTTGGCCGATCAATTAGCAGAATTACCGGTCGAAGACAAAATGCCGGAGGTAGAATTTGGGAGTTCATAGTCTTTCCTTCTATAAATTGCACAGTATCATACTGAAATCCCGAGAGGGGAAAGTAGGCGCTTTCAGGGTTGACCTCAAAGAGAGGCTGGCCCTTTGGCTTTTTAAGCTGGCTGTAATCATCTCCTTGAACTGTTATGATTTTACCCTCATAAGGGAATTTGACTTTCTGGTGTAAGGAGGAGGGTACTGCTTTGGTACGGTGTATCCATGGCCGTCCCAAAAGCAGGTTGAAACTGGTGGGCACATCGATCACCTGGAATGGTACCTCCATTACGGCTGGCCCGATTGCCAATTTCAGCATAGCAACTCCCAATACTTCCCTTCGGGTGCTATCATATGCTTTCACTATCTGGTCAGATGGCATGAAATCCGTTTCTTCCAAGCCCAGACAGCTGGCTACTCTTAATGGACAGACGTTTAATGCTGACCCATTATCAATGAGAACCATGGGCACAGTTTTGTCTCTAGTCTGAACCGTGATATAGAGGGCATCATTGTGACTATCTCCTCCACTGGGTAAGTCATCATCCGAAAACCCGATGTTTTGAGTCTTCGAGGATTGGGTGAGGGTGGATACTAGCACTTCGGGGCTAACCTCCACCGACGTTTGAAGCTGACTCAAAGCCTTGCAAAGAGCTTGGCGATGAGGAAAAGATGCTGCTAGAAGTTCCCAAATCGATACCCTAGCTTGTGTCTTCTTTAGCTGTGAAAGTACTGGGTCTTCTTTTGGTTCATCTGTCCTTTGGTAAGGGTTATTTGGGACTTTGTCCAAGACTATCGGCTCATATTGTCTCCCGCTCCTGGTTATAGCATCGAGTTCCTCGACAAAGTCATTTAAATCTAGGACACAAATTTCGTTCCTTTCAAGGAATAGATCGAAAGGATCGATCAATTCCTGGTCATGAAAGATAGCATTTACCCCGTGATTTGGCAAGGGGTTAGTGCTAATGTTCGGTTTGCTTCTCGGAATAATTGAGCCATTGTCTACCAAGTCCTGGATGCGGTTCTTAAGAGTCCAACATGCCTCAGTCTTATGCCCATATGCTTGGTGGTACTCACAGTATTCATTGGTTTTGAAATTCCTCGGTAAGGGGTTAGGTGGTGGTCTTGCCTCCAAAGGTTTGATGTAGTTTGCTTTAACAGCTTCTCGAAATACCAAAAGGATTGGCATGCCGAGATCAGTATATGCTCTTCTTGACTGACTGCCGTTTCTCATGTTTCCCATGCTTCCCGTGTTTCCCATATTTCCCACACGTAAAGGGTTTGTGGGGGTGATACTTGCCACTTCGTGGATTTTTCCGGGCTGGATAGGTTTTTTGTATCTTGAGGCTCCCGAATCTTCTTTCAGTTGTCCCATTTGAAGTAAATCCTCTACCTTCGTAGCAGTGGCAATGAGCGACTGAAACGTTGGTAGGTATTGTGTTTGAAGCTGAGACTGGTAGATAGGCAGTAAATTTTTGATTATTATGTCAACTTGTTCCTGTTCAGAGGGTCGGCTGATCATTTGAGAGGCTTTGGCCCTCCACCTCGTAAGGAACGAGGAAAAGGGCTCATTGTTTTTCTGTTTGGTGGTTTCCAGTTCTCTTCGGGTAACATCCACTTCCATGTTATAGCGATACTGTGAATTGAATGCATTACAGATATCTTCCCAAGTTTTCATCTTTGATCGGTCCAAACTGACAAACCATCTCAAAGCAGCGCCGGTGAGTGACTGTTGGAACAACTGAGCAAGGAGCTCGCTGTTCAATCCGAACGGGTTAAGGGCACCCACATACATTTTCAAGTGTGTTTTTGGACAAGTAGTTCCATCGAATTTGTCCATGTTTGGCATTTTGAATTTGGTTGGCAGTCTTGCTTCGGGGAACAGAGACAAGGAGTCCATGTCCACGACTTCTTTGTGTGTCTTAAGGGCGGTAACAGACCTTTCTAAGAGTTCTAGCTTTTCTCTCATTTTCTGAGCTTCCAGCTCAGAGGCAGTTTTGGAAGGCATGTCATCCAAGTTAAGGGTAGGGTTTGAGGACGCAGATGCAGCACCCGGTCCTGGATTGGAGGCACCATGATCATTTCCCCCAACCGGAATCCCGTTTCCATTACCACCGCCTAGTTCAGCTAGCAGGGCGGTTCTCTGGGCGGCCAATGCCTCATGCATTCTAGCTTCCATTCTAGCTTCCATTTGTTCCATGAGGGCTTTGATGTCATTAAGTGATGCCATTGGCCTAGTTGAAGTTGGTGAACTTGGTGAATTTGGTGATAGCACAGTAGGTGTAGCTGGCACTGACGTTGGCGCTTGAACAGTAGGTACCTGATAGGATGAGGGTAACCGGGTTAGGGTACTGTGTTGTGTATCAAGGTAACTAATAAGAGATAGATCGTCTCTTTGTCCAACTGTGCATGACTGACAAACAGAAGGATATTTTTGTGTCCCTCCACTCTTTTCTTTTTTTCTTTTTTTTTTTTTTAATGCTTATGGTATGCAATGAATGCGCACAACAACACGTCATAATTTATTTTAATGAGATGATTCGTACCATTGGGTGCATATAGTCCTAAAGGATAAGTTCTATAGGCTATGACACAAATAGAGAATCGGCTTATTAAGGGACCCTTGAACCTTGAGCATGAATATACCTAACCACATGTGAAACAAGGAGTTTCGCGTGGGTCCAACGGTACGCATACTCATGGGCCACCTCCAAAAGGATTAGAGATGGTTTGCGGTAACAGGGAGGACGCTTTGGCTATCCGTCGGCATAATCAAGGAGACCTGCCGATCAGCGCTACTTGCTATCCAGACTCAGAAGTTTAAACAGAAGGAGAAGAAATTCATTTGAAATTCATTTTTTATGCAATGGAGAAAAGGATTCTCAATCGTGCAAATAAATCAACAAGTTTTAATGTCTTAATCACATTTTTCAATTAAGTCCGGATTTATCAAGTATTCTTAAAGAAAGAGCACTTGATTCGTATTAGGGTACCCTGCAAAACAAAGCATAATAAAATAATGCCTTAAAGAAAGGCCGGTTAGTTTTCACAACAATTGTAGTCCACTTTATGCAAAATGATTACATATCCCCAGCAGAGTCGCCAAACTGTGTACCCCTCCCCAAAATGTCATAGGCATGTGATGCATATGATGAATGAGAAGAAATACACGTGATGTGTGTGAGTCGCCACCTTGTTTAATTATTTAAGGGTAAACTAGGAAAAAACCCTAAGTGACTCCATTTAATTAACCTAGTTACTAGATTAATTATCCCAATGATTAAGGCACAATCTACGAACCCGAGGTGGATCCCGAGACTATGTCATGCTGATGAACTAACCGATGGATGAATGCTTTGCAAGGTGAATGATGGATTAATGAAATGTTTGAGCGATTTTGACTTGCCATCCGGGGTGAAATCCCGAACGTGCCTACGTACTTCCGTTTGAATGGAAGATCAAAGTCAACGTAGTTCGATAGGCCTTCTTTGAAGGGCTTTGAATGGGTATGCTTAATGCATGAGTGTGTATGCTTTGTGCATGAGTGTGTATGCTTTGTGCATGAGTGTGTATGCTTTGTGCATGAGTGTGTATGCTTTGTGCATGAGTGTGTGTATGCTTTGTGCATTTTGTTTAGGCATTTTGCCAAAAATTGATTGATTTAGGCATTTGTGCCAAAATGGTTCATTTAAACGATTTGTCGCTTAAAAGATTGATTTTAAGGCATTTTGCCAAAAATGTTGATTTTAAGCGATTTGTCGCTAAAATGGTTGATTTTACGGTTTTAAACCGAAAATGATTGATTTTAAGACATTTTGCCAAAAATGTCGGTTTTAAGCGATTTGTCGCTAAAATGGTTGATTTTACGGTTTTAAACCGAAAATGATTGATTTTAAGGCATTTTGCCAAAAATGTCGATTTTAAGCGATTTGTCGCTAAAATGGTTGATTTTACGGTTTTAAACCGAAAATGATTGATTTTAAGGCATTTTGCCAAAAATGTCGATTTTAAGCGATTTGTCGCTAAAATGGTTGATTTTACGGTTTTAAACCGAAAATGATTGATTTTAAGGCATTTTGCCAAAAATGTCGATTTTAAGCGATTTGTCGCTAAAATGATTGATTTTATGGTTTTAAACCGAAAATGATTGATTTTAAGGCATTTTGCCAAAAATGTCGATTTTAAGCGATTTGTCGCTAAAATGGTTGATTTTACGGTTTTAAACCGAAAATGATTGATTTTAAGGCATTTTGCCAAAAATGTCGATTTTAAGCGATTTGTCGCTAAAATGATTGATTTTATGACTTTAAGTCGAAAGTGTTGATTTTAAGGCGTTTCGCCAAAATGGTTCGATTTTACGACTTTTGGCCGTAAAAAGTTTGATTTTTTGATTAAGCGGAATTTTAGTTGACGTGCATGCTTTTTATGCAGTTATAGAATGATTGAGAGTAGAAGAGAAGCATGCATGAAGTGCTAAAATTAAATAGGCGGAATTTTATTTACGTACCTGATTTAATCGTCGGCCACTTCTTAACTCCAGATTAAGCTCCTCGTTTAGGTATATTAATTAATTTTTAATTTTTGTTTGATTTTAGTGACCAAATATCACAATAAAAGTGCAATAAAAATTAAAATGCAAAAAAGCGGTAAAGAAGACGCAAGGAGCGTGAGAGAGAGAGGGTTTCGTCCGTCAATACAGACAAGAGGTGTCAAAAACAGCCTGAAAATGGCCTATTTATAGGCCATTTTCGGGTCCCGGGCGGTGGCTGCCGCCGTGCATGGCGGTAGCCACCGCCAGAAAATCTGGGCGGTAGCTACCGCCCAGGCTCGGCGGTAGCTACCGCCCTGTCGGTGGGGCGACAGGCCCCGCCCGCGCAGGGCGAGAGGCCCCGCGTGTGCTGGCGGCAGGCCTCGCCCAGGGCGCGAGGGGGGGGCCCAGGCCCATGCGCGCGGGGCGACAGGCCTCGCTCGCGCGGGGCGAGAGGCCTCGCCCTCGCGCGGCGCGGGAGGCCTCGCCCGCGCGGGGCGAGAGGCCTCGCCCTCGCGCGGTGCGGGAGGTCTCGCCCGCGCGGGGCGAGAGTCCTCGCCCGCGCGCGGCGCGGGAGGCCTCGCCCGCGCGAGGCGAGAGGTTTTCGCCCGCGCGGGGCGAGGGGTCTCGCTCGCGCGCGGCGCGAGGGGCCTCGCCCGCGCGCGGTGCGAGGGGCCTCGCCCGCGCTGGGCGAGGGTCCCCGCCCACGCTGGGCGAGGGTTCTCGCCCGCGCTGGGCGCCAGGCCCCGCCCGCGCTGGGCGAGGGCTGTCGCCCGCGCCTGGTGGGGGCTGGCGCCGCCGTGGCCGGTGCGGCCACCGTGTGTCGCTTCGGGAGCTGTTTTGGGAGTTTCGGACCTCCGAAAAATATTCCGGGACCTGTTCCGCGATCCTCGTAAAATTCCGGACGTTTCAAGTACCATATTGACATATTTCCGGTGAACTTCCGAAATGGCCTCCGGTCCGGCCGGACTGTTTGCAGTCCGGGAAAATTGGCTCTTTGAGCCTTGTGAGTCAAATTTACTGTAGAAAAGTCAAATTTACTGTAGCAAATGCACTGTAGCACAATTAAATTTGCTGTAGCAAATTCATTGTAGCACAGTCAAATTTACTGTAGCAAAGTCAACCAACAGGCTTTTTGAGCCTCAAAATTTGAGTATTCACAGGAACTATTCATGACTTATTGAAATTCTCAGCTTTATTGATTATTTATCCAAAATATCACATTAAATATGAATATGAGAATAAAAGTATATTGGGTACACAAATAGCTGCGTCACGCAGGTGGTCCAGTCCGAATCAAAGACTTTTGGACATGAACAGTCGCGTCACGCAGGTAGTAGCTGCGTGACGCGGCTGCTCTGGTCCGCAACTACCTTTCAAACTCCTTTTTTTACGTTCCTTTTTTGTTAACAATGGTTTAACACAACTCAGAAACACTCAAAAATGGGCAAAACGACGTTTAATCAATACCAAACTAACCAACTACTTGAAAAATGAGATTTTAAGGAATAAAATGCTAGAAATGAAAGATAATGTTTAGAATGGTTACCTTGCCCTCAGATTCGAGGATTGCATGCGCTAAGATTAGCTTAGGAACGTTGTTTCACGATTCCAGGAATGTGATATTGAGATTTTCACAAAGCAAGACGTTTTGATCTTTCTTTCTTTTCTCTCTTTTTCTCTTACTATATTTTTATGCCTTTTGATTTCAAAACTAAACTGTTAAGGGCTTGATCTTCCTTAAGTTTACTCACTTGAGCTCCTGGGGAAGAAACCCTAACCGTTTTTTTATCAAAAACTTAGTTTAGATCTTTAGGTTTTTTTTAGAGAAAAATGAGAGAAAATGCAAAGTCTAAAAAAGGGTCCCGTTTTTGCTATAAAATGCTGTATTTATATGGCTAGGGCAACAGGGCAGTCGCGTCACGCGGGTAGAAGCTGCGTGACGCACCCGTAAACCTGCGTGACGCGACTTACTTTTCGTACAGTTGCCGCGTATCCGTACAAACAGTGCAGGCCGTTGCACGGGCGCGCGACAGAGGTGTCAGCCCTGTTAAAGCTGCGTGACGCAGCTAATAGTGCCGTCACGCAGGTACTAGCTGCGTGACACAGCCCTAACACGGGTCAGACCCCTTTGGGCTGTTTGATTCAATTTCTGGTTCAAACACTTCTGGTTTATCGTGATACCTTGTCCCTTGTCCTCATATCATCATTGGGTTAGGTAGAGGCATAAAATCATGCGTCAATAGTTTGCCCCCCCACTTTATCATAAATTGTATAAACGATTAATGTTAAAGTGGTCTATTGACGCGCCTTCTATCAGGCAATCCTCTCGAAGCTCGGTTTGATCGGCTTGAAAAGGTGCTGAGTCAATCATCTGGTCACCTCCTAAGCTCGGTTTGATCGGCTTTGTCAGCTCCCATCCAATATGTGAATGACTTCAAAGCTCGGTTTGATCGGCTTGGAAGACACCTCCAAGGCTCAGTTTGATCGGCCTGGGGGGTTCAGTCGGTTTAAAAAAGGCATCTTCGAGGCTTGGTTTGATCGGCTCGAAAGACGTTGATTTTATGACAAAGTCTTCAAAGCTCGGTTTGATCGGCTTGAAGGGCTTTGATCTGGCCACCTACTCAGCTCGGTTTGATCGTCTTTGTCGGCTCCAGTCGGTTTAGAAAAGGCATCTTCGAGGCTCGGTTTGATCAGCTCGAAAGACGTTGATTTTATGACAAAGTCTTCAAAGCTTGATTTGATCGGCTTGAAGGGCTTTGATCTGGCCACCTACTCAGCTCGGTTTGATCGGCTTTGTTGGCTCCAGTCGGTTTAGAAAAGGCATCTTCGAGGCTCGGTTTGATCGGCTCGAAAGACGTTGATTTTATGACAAAGTCTTCAAAGCTTGATTTGATCGGCTTGAAGGGCTTTGATCTGGCCACCTACTCAGCTCGGTTTGATCGGCTTTGTCGGCTCTAGTCGGTTTAGAAAAGGCATCTTCGAGGCTCGGTTTGATCGGCTCGAAAGACGTTGATTTTATGACAAAGTCTTCAAAGCTCGGTTTGATCGGCTTGAAGGGCTTTGATCTGGCCACCTACTCAGCTCGGTTTTATCGGCTTTGTTGGCTCCAGTCGGTTTAGAAAAGGCATCTTCGAGGCTCGGTTTGATCGGCTCGAAAGATGTTGATTTTACCCTGGTCAACTTCGCAACTTAACATCATTGACTGGGGAAGAAATCTCAAATAGCTTCGCAATACATCATCACTGTTTTGAAATTGTTCTGACTAGCTTCGCAATGTACCATCACTAATCAGTAGACCTATCGGCTTCGAAAAACCATCACCGGTTGGCCTGAAAAATTGTTCACAAGAGAAAGAAGAGCAATGTCCGTGTACGAACAGACCTTGCTTCCTGTTAGAAAGGTATTGGAACATCACATGTTCCCATGCAAAAATTCTTATTAAGGCAAAAGGTCATGCTTTTGCCCCCAGTCTTGAGTTCCGGCCTAGAACCAAAAGTAGTCACTTTTGTAGACATATTATTATTATTTTTGCAGAAATTTTATCAAAATTTTGGCATAAAAGACTTAATAAAAATTATTATCTGTATTTTCGAGTATATCCTTTATGATATAGTTTTTAAAAGAAAACTTACCTGAGGGTAATCTGGGAAATTTGATGCTCCTGCCCCCTGTGCGGTAGGTAGACAAAAAATGGTTGAAGTGTACGGGCCGCATATCGACGTCAAATTACCGAAATGGACCGTTGTGGGCTTTTGAACGGGCCGCACGGATTTATTGGGTGTTGAAAGCAGGTAATGGGCCCATCGGTTCTTTTGGGCTCGGAAGAATGGGCTTGGACCCGTTGCTTGAAGAAATGGGCTTGGGCCCAGATATTTACTATAAGTAATTTCCTTCATAACCGATTCAGTTTCACTTACTCACAAACCCTAAGCGATTGAAAATTCTCTGAACTGTTCAATTGAAAGGATGTCTCAAATCTCAGAAATCCCCGCTTCTGCCTAGACTCCGGAGATGGAGATTCTCGGGGCCCTACCCGACATTCCTACGTTCGACGGTGAGCCGGTGCCGGTGAGCAAGAACCCGCTAACCCCCGGGACGCGGCCGTTGCAACTTCTTCCATTGCCGGATTCGGAGTTTCCAATCCGGTACGAAACGAGTCAGATGGGTGGCTTTCGATCCGAGGTAAGTAAAAATTTCTTCAATTTTTGTTTTTTTTTTTACTGTTTTTGATCCGTAACTGTAGCAATAGGGCTGTTCTTTACTTTTTATGCCTGCGTTAACAGTCGCATCACACAAGTAGGAGTTGCGTAACACGGCTGTTCTTCATGAACAGTTGTGTGACGCAACTGTTCTTGTGTGAACAGTTGCGTGACGCAACTGTTCGAGGCGCTAGAAACCCTAGCTTGTCTTGAACCTTAGGATTGACCCCTTTTAACTGTGTTTGGACCTTGATTTATTAGCTTTTGATTGTTGATAATTCCGGGCGACTTGATTTTACCCTAAAATTTGCATGAAAACAATACAAACGTAGCAAAATTAGTTTGAAATTGAACCACTGCGTACCTTCGACAGTCGCGTCACGCAGCTGTTCTATGGAAGAACAGTTGCGTGACGCAACTGTTCGTCAATGTGTAAGAGTCTTGAGCAGTTGCGTGACGCAGCTAGAGAGATGCGTGGCGCGACTTTGTGGTTGCGTGACGCAGCTGTTCTTGAGGCCATATATTTTGAACAGTCGCGTGGCGCAGCTATGGAGTGGCGTGACGCAGGTGCTGAGATGCGCTACGCATCTGTGCTTCTGAATGCGCAACTGGTGTAAAGCTGCGCGGCGCGACTCTGTAGACGCGTGACGCGATTGGGAGTTGCGTCACGCAGCTATGGTTCGAACTGAACTTGGTTTTTTTTTTTTTTTTTTTCCTGCCATCGAAGAAAATGAAAAATTGTTAGTCTTGTATTTATTGAAATTTAAATTTTCTTACAGGTTAATCTGGGCAAGGCCCGCTCAGGCGGATCAGCTACTGATGCTTCTGCTTTCTAGGATCTGCTGGACCCTCCTATGCGAGCTCGGGTTGTCGCTGCAGGTTTCGGGGATTACGCTGCAGGACTGCATCACACGCAACCTCGTTTCCCGCCCGCTATGCGCTATGCATTGATGGAGCGGTGGAACGATTGCACGCACACCTTCGTTTTTTGGTTCGGAGAGATGATCCTCACACCTACAGACTACGCTGCCATCACCGGCCTTCGCTTCACTGGTCCGGTTCCTCCACTAGACGCTCGGTACCAGACGGCTGCCATCGGAGCTCAGCTAGTCCGTTCCCTCCTTGGTGTCACGACGCAGACCCGATACACCGTGCAGGGGTGCATGTCTTACGAGACGATTTTTCAGTTCTGGGCCGAGAGGATCAGGACCCGGTTGGAGGCTTGGCGAGAGTTGCCGGAGGATGTCCGACTTGCTGCTCCTGCGTATACTCGAGAGGAGAGGGACCAGGCTGCTCGGTCCTTCTTGTTCTATATCATTTCCTCCCAGCTATTATGCACCTCCCAGAATAAGGGAGATCCTGCGGTGCTGGCATGTCTTCGGGATCTAAGCCAGGTCGGGTCCTTCGACTGGGCCACACTTGGTTTGGCTCATCTCTATCACGGTCTGGATGTCTGGACCCGTGGCAGCGGTGAGTCGAACTGGCTGTTCATCCGGCCCTTGGAGGTAACACTCCTTCACTCTTTACTTATTACATCCGCCATTCTCAACTGGTCAACTAACTGACGTTATTTTCTATCTCTGTTACAGGTGTGGTCTTACGAGTACTGCATCTACCCGGGCGGTCCGAGTGGCGACTCTCCTGTCGAGTCCAGGAGGATTCCTCACTATCTGGCCCACTGCCACCACACTTATGCCAGTGGCGAGGATCCCGAGTACTGGCGGAGTTTCCTTAATGACCGGGAGCTATCTGATGTGAGTACAGAAAGAATCTCTGAATCTTTAGCTTGTCTCTTTTTATTTTGACGCACGACTAATGCTAATTTCTCATCATTTTTTTTGCAGCTATCCTTGGAGCCATGGGATTGCGAGGCCTGGAGGACCTACCCGGGCCGGGAGGTAGCTGAGTTGCATACCCGGTCAAGACTATTGATGCGAGGATACTGGGCTGACCGGTACTTCCTGGGAGAGAGAGTCTTCGACACTCCGATCGCTCCGGCACAGCGGAGAGTGCCCCATGCCCCTCCTCGGCATATGTGCCTGCTAGAGGGCTTGACTCGGGAGGACCTGGAGGTGGAGTATAGAGGCTTCTCGGCGAACGATTTCCTATCCGCCGGTGACTTTCCTTCTTATTTTGCCTCTCGGATGCAGGCTCGACTTCCCGAGGTTCTCGAGTACATTCAGGTAACTCATCTAACCTTCAACCTTGTTTACTGTTATCATTCCTCCTTTGTTTCAAATCACTGATGACATTACTCTCTGTAACTTAATGTAGGAGCGAAAGACGCACAAGACTGCGGCTCACTATCGCGCTGAGGCAGCGGCTGAGGCTGGTGGCGCGGCTCCGGCCGGACCAGCCGGTGTAGTACTGGGCGATGTCCCGTTTCTGCCAGGCATGGAGGTGGTATTGGATCCCGGCCTTGGCTTGGGATCTGGCATCGCTATTCCTGCTGATCTGCGGCAGGCTCCTCCTCCGGTGCAGCTGGACCCTGAGCACACTACATATGTAAGTTATAAACTGAATTTACAAAGTTAGAAGTATTTTACCTGAATATCCTTTTAATGGATTTTTATTGTTTGCAGGTGCCGGTCCAGAGGTACCAAGAGATCTGCCAGCGATTCGGGTTTGCCCGATCCTACATCGGCTGGCTTTACTCCGAGCGACATGAGCTGGTATGAATTCTACACATTCTTGCCTTTTTGCTTCTTTATTATTTTGGTAACCTTTCTTACACATGCTTGTCTTTACAGGAGCTGGAGAACGGGAGGCTGCGGAGGCATCAGTCCCGCCAGTCCAGTGCCGTGAGCCGGCTTCAGGCAGAGGTAGAGCGACTTCGGACGAGATTAGAGGTTGAGGGTATCCCGCTCGACTCTTCTGATGAGGATGAGGATGGTTCTTCTTCCGACGACGCGCCACCATCTCCACCCCCTCCCGCTGTTGCTGGTCCTAGCCGCAGGCGGCGGTAGTCCTGCTGCATGTCTCCTCCGTTTTTGAACATTTTTGAACATTTTAGTAGTATTATTATTATTTATTTTTTGTGATTGTAAAGTTATATCAACATTTTATGATATTATTTATATTTTTTCAACACTTGGCCTTTATCACTTTATCATGTGTGTCTTTGTTTTGTAACTATGAAGTCTTGTTCCTGCAAAAACAAAACACAAACACAACACCGAACACAAAATAGCGATGTCCCATTTGTTCATAAAAAAAAAATGGTTCACCTTATTAGCGGTCAGTGAATCGATTTATTGTAAATGTATAAATGAAATGAAATGAATAAAGAATAAGATAATGAACTTAATATGGAATATGATCAAAAGTCTATTTCCAAACAGAAAGCGTACTGTAGTACTTACCTGATAGGGCGGTCCATTCAGTGGATGCGGACGTAATGGCTCAACCATCCTTTCTCGATTAATGCGATCATAAAGACTCAACTTCCTTATTGTACAGGCCGTCCTTCTTATTGATCAATGCGGGTTTAAATGCTCACCGACCCGAATAGACCCTTCAAGATCGTCCTTCCAACTACCTCTGACGGTGGACATTAAATTGAGTGATGACGATGTTTCGCCCATTGGTTCCTTTACTCTTCTATAAATGTAAGTTTCGCTTCGCACCTCCTTCCCATCCAGTGTCCAAAGCATATTGATTTCTTAAGTGACTTTCTTCCATGGCCTTCAGAAGCCGAGTCTCATCTTTCGTCCAATCCATTTCTGACGATCTATGGCAAGTCCCTCCTTTGGATCAACTTGCCTGGTTAAGATATTTCAAAGACCTGAAACCTAACCCTGACTTCTTGTCTTGGCTCGTTACTCATTTCAATCCAAACAACATGGTTTTCCGGTTTGAAGACTCTGAAGTGACTCCGACCTACGAGGAAATGTGTGCCGTGATGGATCATCATCTTGAACAAAATGAAACTCCGGCCTTGCCCCCAGGTCCTAGGTATGATCTAGCTGAGATCGTGGCCTTGTGCCCGGTTTACCTTCCTGATGGCATAAATGTGGATCAAGGCCTTCCTTTGGAACCTTTCTTGAACAGGGTTTTGTCCACTGATCTAGATCTACCCTAGATCCGAGCTTGCTGTTTCTTGCTGTTGAATGTGTATACCATGAAGAACCGTCAACCCGGAATTGGAGATTTTCGACTTCTGACCGTTGTTCGTGACATGCAATTGTACCATCGTACCGTCTTCATGATGATCATTGGAGAAACGATGTGTTGGGTTAGGGATATTGCCCTTCACATCACCAACTTCAATGTTCATCATCGTGGTTGTCCAATGTTGCTGCAAGCCTGGGCTCTGGATAAATTAAGCCTGATTCCTCCGGTTCCAGCTCGCTTGATTCCAACTTATGGACCTGCCGTTTTTCAATCTCGGTCTCGGAGACGCTTCGATTTTGGTGGTAACCCTACTATTCGGTGGACCTGTCCTTGGTGGAGAATTAGACTGGCCACGATCGGAAGCATGAATCTCAATTATGTGTTGTATGCCAGTCTAGACCGTTCCATGGCCTATTTCCCAGATAGGATCAGTCGTCAGTATGGGATGATACAGCGTGTTCCCCAAGTCCACAACTTCGAGAGCGGCTTGATAACATCACATCTGTTGACTAATTTGGCCGATCGTTGGCAAAGTCGAAACACTGTGCATTTAGATGAAGGAATGATGCAGGATACTGTGACACCTGCATATGCCAACTGGTTCTTTACCCCGCAATGATGTCACGCTTTGTGAAGGTTGACCTTTGCTGATACGTCTCCTCAGAATAAATTGTTTTTTGTTGCTTTTCTTTTGCGTTCAAGCCATGAACTTTTATCTAAATGTGTCTGCTTTTCTTTTAATCAATGGCCTTGATGATTCTGTCTTTATTAATTCCTGCACATATAGACAACGAAAGACAACAAAACTTTTCTTTCGAAATTATTTGCTGTGTTAGTTATTTGGGGCTCCTGCCCTTGGGTTAATAAACGGAAACTCATAAAGTAAAAAATTACTCTGTAAAAATAAAAGCTTATGCTTGGAAACAACAAAGAATGGAGTAACTATATTATTACCTGCACGAATCAAATAAAAATAACAAATGCAACTCCTTTATGTATGCATGGACTTATGCAAGTGTCAAGGTTTATTCATGGTTTTATTGATCTTTCCAGGGAAATTACTGAGAAAATGGTGTTCGTCCCTCTGATCACTGTCTTTTTTTTATAAAAAAACTCAATGTTTAGGCAGGGCCAACAGCCAGGACATTTCAAACCAAATGAATCGATCTTTGTTTAAATAAGCAGAGAGGAAGGTCTTGCATTCTTCGACCGTAATTCCAGGACAAAAACAAAAATTTTAAAATGCAAATCCTTTATTAATCTTACTTCTTTTCAACATTATACAGAAGTAAAGAAAGTTTATTCTAATAAAATGGTCATTCGCTCTAACTACTTGATTTCCTATTCTCCTTTGAGTCAAGTTGATGGCGTTGAGCAACCAATCACTAATCTGTCACGAACACATGGCATGAATTCTGCATTTAAGCTAAGCACCACGCGTTGATCCCAAGATTTTATTTTATTATTCTGCATTTTTTACGTGCTCTAACTTTTGCCTAGGCCGCCCTTGCGGGTTTTCAACCTAGCGAGCTCATTTCTTGCCTAAGCCGCCCTTTTGGGTTTTCAACTTAGCTCTCTCTTTTTTTTTTTTTTTTTTTTTTTTTTTTTTTTTTTGAAATCATCATCTTAGACATAGAATCTTTTCATTTGATCTTGATTGATAATTCGATTGACAGGCTCTCCTTCCATGGTGACTAATTCAGCGACGCCTTTAGGCAACAGCTTCTGAATTCTGAACGGCCCATGCCAGTTGGGTTTGAATTTCCCAGCAGGATGATGTTGGGCTTCGTGATCCAATAACCTGATTAACACCAAATCTCCATTCTTTAAAGCCCTTGGATGTACCCGCTTGTTGTAGAAACGAGCAATCCTCCTTTTTCTCATCTGATCCTGGAATCGAGCATTCAATCTCCTTCCATCTAAGAGTGCCAGATCTTCATATCTCTTCTTGACCCATTCTTCTTCGGTCAGACCAGCTTCTACTATCACCTTGAGAGACTTCTTTTCGAGCTCTACCGGTAACACTGCCTCCATCCCGTATACCAATTCAAAGGGAGAAGCTCCATTTACTGCCTTGAAGGTAGTGCGATGCCCCCAGAGTGCGAAAGGAAGTTTCTCAGCCCAGCTTCTATACCTTTTGCACATCTTTGACAGGATTCTCTTGATCTCCTTATTTGCAGCTTCTACTGCACCATTAGCCTGAGGGCGATAAGGAGAGGAATGGTGATGCTCAACCTTATATTTATAAAGCAATTGGCCAACCTCTGCTTGAAAATGAGAACCATTATCTGTGACTATGTGATGGGGAACACTGTAGCGACAGAAAATGTTCTGTTCAATAAATCTTGCCACTTGCTTAGCAGTTAAGATTCTATAAGATTGAGCCTCAATCCATCTGGAGAAGTAGTCAATTGCAACCAATATATACTGATGGCCGTTGGATGCTGCAGGTGAGATTTTACCGATGACGTCTATGCCCCATGCAGAAAAAGGCCACGAAGGAGTTGTCGGATGGAGTTTGACAGCAGGTAAGTGGCTTCTATTATCATGGTATTGGCAAGCTTTACAACAGCGCACATACTGAACACAGTCGCCTTCCATCTGCATCCAAAAATAGCCTTGCCTCATGATTTTTCTCGCTAAACTCATACCGCTTAAATGGGTACCGCAGGTTCCTTCATGAATTTTTTTCATTATGTCCTCTCCTTCTTTCTTACTCATGCATCGCAGCAACATACCATCCCAGGCTTTTCTATAGAGGTCGCCATCGGCTAGGACATAGTTCAGAGCCATTTTCCTTAAGACTGCACGGTCTTCTTTCATCGCATCATCAGAAAAAGTACCATCTTTCATGTATCTCAGAATGTCCGTGAACCATGGTTCTTCCTCCGGTTCTATCTGGTTCACAAAATGATCCTTATAATAAGGGATATTGGCTGCAGTAATAATAAATGGTTTCTTTGGAACTTTGCTTAAATCCTGCCAAGCCGACGCTAAGTTTGCCAAGGCGTCTGGAATTCTGTTATAGGTTCTTCCTATGTGAGTGAAAGTGATCTTGTCGAACAGTGCTGCTTTCTTCAACAAGTACTCAACATAGGGCTTCAATCTTTCTTCCTCTACTTTCCATCTCTCGTTGGCGTGCTCAATAACCAATAAAGAATCTCCTATCACCTCAACTTCCCTAGCACCGGATGCAAGAAGGGCTTCCACTCCCATGATGCACGCTTCATATTCTGCCATGTTGTTAGTGACCGGGAACAGTAGTCTCTTACACATGGTTGTGAATTCGCCGTTAGGTGCTTCTATAACAATACCCGCCCCAGCTCCGTTCCTGTTAGCTGATCCATCAAAGTATAACTTCCAAGTTCCTGTGTCAATACTCAATAAATTTTCGTCTAGAAACTCCAATTCCCAAGATTCATCATCTATTACAGGGTTTTCTACTAGGAATTCCGCCACAGCTCGACCTTTGACCGTCTTCTTCGTTACGAACTCCGCATCCACACTAGACATCTGAATCAACCACTTAGATAGCCGTCCCTCTAAAGTAGGTGTTTTCTGCAAATACTTCAATGGATCAATTCTGGAGACGAAAGTGACCCTGAAGGAATCAAAATACGGCCTCAATTTCTTTATCGACCACACTACTGCCATGCATGTTTTTTCAATCAGATTGTATTTCTCTTCGATAGGCAGTAGTTTCTTGCTGATGTAGTAAATGGCTTTCTCTACTCCAGCGGCATCCGGCTGTACCAACATTGCTCCCACTCCTGCATCTTCTATAGATAGGTACAAGAGCAGAGGTTCTCCTGATCTTGGTGAACTGAGTACCGGTGGATTGATCAGGTATTTCTTTATGTGGTCAAAGGCTTTCTGGCAATCTTCGTTCCACTTAACTGGCTGATTCTTCTTCAGTAACTTGAAAATTGGAGCACAGGTGATGGATGTGAACCCCTCCCCCAAATATCATAAGCATGTGAATGCATGTGATTAAGGGTAGAAATGCACGTGAATGTATAAGTCGCCACCTCGTTTAATTATTTTCGGGTAAACTAGGAAAAACCCTAAGTGACTCCAATTTTAATTAACCTAATTACTAGATTAATTATCCCAATGTTAAGGCACGGTCTACGAACCCGAGGTGGATCCCGAGACTATGTCATGCTGATGAACTAACCGATGAATGAAATGCTTTGCAGGGTGAATGAAGTAATTGGACCAATTGAAATATTTAAGTGATTTCGACTTGCCAACCGGGATTAAATCCCGAACGTGCCTATGTACTTCCGTTTGAATGGAAGATCAAAGTCAACGTAGTTCGATAGGCCTTGTTTCAAGGGCTTTGAAGGAGTATGCTTAATGCATGAGTGTGTGTATGCTTCGTGCATTTTGTTTAGGCATTTTGCCAAAGGATCGATTGATTCGATTAGGCGTTCGTCGCCAAAAATGTTGGTTTTAAGGCATTTGTGCCAAAAATGGTTGTCGGGCGATTTGTCGCCAAAGTTGATATTTGGGCTTATTATTGCCAAAATGATTGATTTTAAGGCTTTTGGCCAAAAAGTGTTGATTTAAGCAATTCGTTTGCTAAAATGTGTAATTTAGGCGATTGTCGCCAAAATGGTTGATTTTAGGGCCTTTGGCCGAAATGAGTTGATTTAGGCAATTTGTTTGCCAAAATGATGTGATTGGGCGATTGTCGCCAAAATGATTGATTTTAAAGCCTTTGGCCAAAAAGTGTTGATTTAAGCAATTCGTTTGCTAAAATGTGTAATTTAGGCGATTGTCGCCAAAATGGTTGATTTTAGGGCCTTTGGCCGAAATGTGTCGATTTAGGCAACCTGTTTGCCAAAAGTGTTGATTGGGCGATTGTCGCCAGAATTGATTGATTTTAAGGCCTTTGGCCAAAAGATTGATTAATTTAAGGCATTTTGCCAAAAAGTTCGATTTAAGCGATTTGTCGCTAGACAGTGGTTAATCTAATTTATAGGCAATTTGTTTACCAAAATTGATTAAACCGTAGGCAATTTGTTGCCAAAATGTGATTGATTAAACTGTAGGCAATTTGTTGCCAAAACGCGATTGATTAAGGCTTTTAGCCACAATTATCGATTAATCGGACCTTTAGGCGAAGTGTTCGAAATAAAGGCGATTACACCGTAGTTATTGATTAACTAGGCATTTTAGCCAATATTGTCGGATTTAAACTTTAATACCACGGTTATTAATTAACCGGACATTTAAGCTTAATCGTGCTTAATTAAGACAGTTTATTTGTCTAAATGATGACGTGAATGCATTTATGCAGTTGTAGAATTATTAAGAGTAGAAGAGAAATATGCATGAAGTGCTAAAATTAAATGAGTAGAGTTTCGTTTGTGTACCTGATTTAATCGACGGCCGCTTCTTAGCTCCAGATTAAGCTCCTCGTTTAGGAAATATTAATTAATTTTATTTTGTTTAATTTTAGTGTCCACGTATCACAATAAAAATGCAATAAAAATTAAATTAAATGCAAAAAGCGGTAAAGAAATCGCAAGGAGCGTGGGAGGGAGGAAGATCGTCCGTCAACACAGACAGGGGTGTCAAAATTGAAGAGGTAAGTGGCCTTTTATAGGCAAAAAATGGGTCGCCGGCGGCAGGTGCCGCCGGTACCGGTGGCAGGTGCCACGGTGGCCGGAGCCACCGTGCTCGGCCGCGATTACTTGGGCTTTTTCACTCCGGAGGAGTTTTCGGGAGTTCCGGGTCTCCGAAAAATATTCCGGGACCTGTTCCGTGATCGTTGCGACATTCCGGACGTTTTAAGTGCCATATTGGCATACTTTCGGTGAACTTCCAAAATGGCCTTCGGTCCGGCCGGACTGTTTGCAGTCCGGAAAATTGGCAAGGCACTGTAGCAGGCCAGACTGTTTACAGTCCGGGAAAACTGGCTTTTGGAGCCTCAAAATTTGAGTATTCACAGTTGCCCCCCACTGGCTATCATAAAAATGATTTAAGAGAGCCAGTGGCTATCTGAAGGAGCAAATTTTGAGGATGGGCAGAAGAGGAAAGCCCGCCGTTTTTTTTTTTTTTTTTTTTTTTTTTGAAATGAAATGATCAAATGCATGGATCTACGTTCGCAACTTAAAGATGTTTTTGCCTCTTTGAGGACTTAAAAAGAAATTTTGCCTCTTAGAGGACTTGAAAAAGAGGTTTTCCCCTTAATGAGGGCTTTGAAAAGAGATTTTGCCTCTTAGAGGACTTGAAAAGACGTTTTGCCTCTTAATGAGGGCTTGAAAAGAGATTTTGCCTCTTAGAGGGCTTGAAAAGATGTTTTGCCTCTTAATGAGGGCTTGAAAAGAGATTTTGCCTCTTAAAGGACTTGCAAAAATGTTTTGCCTCTCAATGAGGGCTTGAAAAGAGATTTTGCCTCTTAATGAGGGCTTAAAATGATGTTTTGCCTCTTAATGAGGGCTTGAAAAGATGCTTTGCCTCTCAATGAGGGCTTAAAAATAGATTTTGCCTCTTAATGAGGGCTTAAAAGGAGATTTTGCCTCTTAGAGGACTTGAAATGATGTTTTGGCCTCTTAATGAGGGCTTGAAAAGATGCTTTGCCTCTTAATGAGGACATGCAAAATTGTTTTGCCTCTCAATGAGAGCTTGAAAAGAGATTTTGCCTCTTAATGAGGGCTTAAAAAGATGTTCTGCCTCTCAATGAGGGCTTGAAAAGAGATTTGTTTTATTTTTATTTTTTTCTTTGAGAACCAAAGGGTCCACCTAAAGTCGAAATGATCAAATGGCTTGATTTTGGATGAAAAATGGTTAGTTATTGGTTAGGGCTTCACCATAGGTTTTATGTAAGAAAAGGTTAACCATTAACCGGGTTCTACCCTGGGTTGTGTGTGTTTTTTTTTTTATAACACTTGCCCCTGAATCCGACTTGGAGGATTTTGCCCCCTACTTGAGGGAATTGATGCCCTTATTAGCCGAAATAGAATTTCTTCTTAATGAAAGACTAAAAATTCCGTGATTACTTCTGTGATGGGAGAATGGTGAAGGTTCTTATCACTTCTTGTCCCCAGAATGGTGCTGATCATGGAATACTTCAAAACATTGGTGTTGTACTTGTCCAATCAATTGAGGAATCAAAGAGAACAAGGCCACTTATATGACTCGAGGAAACGGACAATGTGGATGACATCGCTCGTCTGGAACGATCGAAGAAACGATGGTCCGAGTGGAGATGAGGTATTAAAGAATTACCTCTCAACGATTATGTTTGACATTTTTTTAAGGTTGTTTTGGAAACCCCGGGGATTGAATTGACATTTTCCTCTCTCTCTTTTTTTCGAGGAATGACTTCAAAAAGTGACGCTTTCAAAACGAACTTTTGAGAATGACTCGATTTTTGTGACTCGTCGTGGAATGACCACGGAGACTTGATTTTAGAGACTCATTGGACACTCGATTTAGAGACTCAAATTTTTCTTGTAGTGAATTGTGACTCGAAGGAACTCAATGATTCCTGGAAAAAAATGATTTATATACTCCCAAGGAGACCTTTGAAAGGGATTTTTTTTTTTTTTTCAAGGACATACTTTGTTGTTTATGCTACAAAAATGGTCTCTCTAAAAGAATTCATGAAAGCACTTTTTGTTTGCCTTAACTTTTGCCTAGTAGCCGCCCTTTCGGGTTTTCGACTCTAGCAGGCTCTTTGCCCTAACTTTTGCCTAGACCGCCCTTTCGGGTTTTCAGCCTAGCGGGCTCAATTCTTGCCTGAAGCCGCCCTTTCGGGTTTTCAACTCCAGCTTTTTATTTTTCTTTTCTTCTCTTTTTTTTTATTATTTTTTATTATTTTTTATATGGGCAAAGAGAAAATGCTTTTTATGATGCAAACTTATGTTTGTGACCGCGCCTTTGTGGCTGCCTACGTATCTCCAAGAACTCTTCGGGGGATGGGGAGAATCAGGTCTTTCGTAGTTCCTTCCGGGTGCGAACTTCGTGCTCGGCTGGTGCTGAATTCATCTCCGTCTTGGTGTTAGTGCGGAATTTATTTCCGACTTGCTGTTGGGGCGAAATTCAATTCCAACTTAATGCTGATTGTGGAATTCATTTCCGATTTGATTTCTTCGGGATTCCTTCCCGACTTGATATTAATACAGAATTCATTTCTGACTTGATTTCTTCGCGGGATTTCTTCCCGGCTTGATGTCTTTGCGGGATTCCTTCCCGACTGGATGTCTTTGCGGGATTCCTTCCCGACTTGATGTTGATGCAGAGTTCATTTCTGACTTGATTTCTTCACGGGATTCCTTCCCGGCTTGATGTCTTTGCGGGATTCTTTCCCGACTTGATGTTGATGCAGAATTTATTTCTGACCTGATTTCTTCGCAGGATTCCTTCCCGACTTGATGTCTTTGCGGGATTCTTTCCCGACTTGATGTTGATGCAGAATTTATTTCTGACTTGATTTCTTCGCGGGATTCCTTCCCAGCTTGATGTCTTTGCGGGATTCTTTCCCGACTTGATGTTGATGCAGAATTTATTTCTGACTTGATTTCTTCGCGGGATTCCTTCCCGGCTTGATGTCTTTACGGGATTCATTTCCGACTTTGATGATGTTGAATCAACTTATTGACTCGAGCTCGTATGATAGTGATGACCCTAGGTGAATCTGACTTTGTTGTTGTAGTGGTTTTACCACTAGTTGACTGAAATATGACTTGTATTCATCACAAAGAGTTTTGAATACCCACATTATGGTGGTAACTTGAGTGACTTGAGTGTTGAAGAAGCTTTTATGCTTTGAGTTTGTGGCTTTGCCATGTTTGAATTCTTGAGGTTAATTTGATTCCTTTTCTTGAACTTTATCTTCCTCTGAACTTGGAACTTATTTCCTCAATGGTTCTCCTCTCCATAAGGAATTTTGAGGAGACTCTTCCTTTTCCTTGTTTTGAGAAATGATCCTTGTTTATAAGGACACTTGTATTTGTGCCATGTTTGGCGCTTGATTTTCAAGGTGTTTGTTGTCATCCAATTCGTGGAAATGACTGCTTCTTTTAACTTGCTTTTTCAAAATGTGAGCAGCCGCTTGGTCTTTGTCCTTATGGCTGAAATGATCTGTCATCTACCCTTGATGGGCTTGAATTTAATGGAGAGCTTGAACCCGTTTTTGACAACTTGATTTCCTGTAGCTTTGTCTTTGATTTCTTTTTGTGTAGAAGTTCCTTTTGACCAGGGGTTCCTTTTGACCAGGGGTTCCTTTTGACCAGGGGTTCCTTTTGTCCCATTTTTCCTTTTGCTTGCTTAGAAGCAGCCTCTCCATAAAGAATTTCGAGGCAACTTGATTCTGAGATGACTTGAGTAGTGTATGGATAGCATTGCGACTTCGTGCAGACCCAACCCAATTCCAAGCATAACTTCTTTATTCTGTTGCTTTTAAGCTCAAAATTCAGACACCTCTCTATCGGAGCATCTTCCATTCTTGGGTTTTCGGAGAAACCATTCTGGCCCTAACCCCTTCAATCGGCTTTGTCTCGGTACTGTTTGAAGTCTTGCGTACCCTTTGCTGGATCCTTTCCATGATTACCCTTCAAAACTTCCCCTTTGATGGTGCTTCTTAAGATGCCCCCAGCTTTGATTGATGCAGAGCAAATGAATGCATTTTTCTTTGCCAATTTTTATCATCTTTTTTTTTTTTTCATCATCATTTTTTTTTTAATTTTTAATTTTTAATTTTTTTTTTCACAGGGAAGGATAGGGAAAGAGTATAAACATGATTGGAACGTAAAGTGATCACGTTTTATTGATAAGACAAAATTTGTGTACAAAAGACACTTAGATTTACAGATGAAAACTTGAATGGAAATGAAAATGACAAGAAAAAAAAAAAACTAGACCCTAAAAGATAAACTCTAGGTGGACTGTGATGGACTAGGATTGGATTGACTGTAGTGACTTTGTTCTTCTCGATGCTTAAATCGATCAGACAGGTTGTTGTTGGTCTTGAACAATTCCTTTGTTCTTTTGGAGGTTTGATCTCAACCTTCTCAGACACAAACTTCATTCATTTCTAAGAAAAGTTCGAAAGGATCGAACGATTCTTGTTCAGCAATTTTTTTTGCATTAATCCCATGGTTAGGCAAGGGATTGGTTGATGTTCAGTTTGCTCTTGGGGATGATAGACCCATTGTCAACCAGGTCTTGTAGGCGGTTTTTTAAAGTCCAGCATGATTCTACTTCTTATATGAGTCTTCTTTGAGTTGGCCCAACTGGATTAAGTCTTCCACCTTAGTTGCAGTTGCAATGTGCGACTGGAATGTTGGTAGGTACTGGGTTTGTAGCTGCTGTTGGTAGACAGGTTGCAGGTTTTTTATTATTATGTCCACCTGTTCTTGCTCAGAAGGCCGATTAATCATTTGGGTGGCCTTGGCCCTCCACCTCGTAAGGAACGAGGAAAAGGGTCTATCATCCCCAAGATGTCCGGCGGCTGGTGCCGCCGGTGGTCCGGCGGCATGTGCCGCCCTGCCGCCGTGGCCGGCGGCAGGTGCCGCCGGTACCGGTGGCAGGTGCCACGGTGGCCGGAGCCACCGTGCTCGGCCGCGGTTACTTGGGCTTTTTCACTCCGGAGGAGTTTTCGGGAGTTCCGGGTCTCCGAAAAATATTCCGGGACCTGTTCCGTGATCGTTGCGACATTCCGGACGTTTTAAGTACCATATTGGCATACTTTCGGTGAACTTCCAAAATGGCCTTCGGTCCGGCCGGACTGTTTGCAGTCCGGAAAAATTGGCTTTTAGCAAAGTCAAACTCACTGTAGCAAAAGTCAAATTTACTGTAGCAAAGTCAAATTAATTGTAGCAAAGTCAAATTAATTGGCAAGGCACTGTAGCAGGCCAGACTGTTTACAGTCCGGGAAAACTGGCTTTTGGAGCCTCAAAATTTGAGTATTCACAATGGATAACCTCGAAATAAATCTACTGATGTACTGAATTTTCCCCAGGAAGCTTCTCACCTGACGTTCCGTTTTCGGCGGTTCCATATCCTGAATGGCTTTTATTTTGTCTGGGTCAACCTCAATCCCGTTGGGTCTTACAACAAAACCTAACAATTTTCCTTTCGTCACTCCAAATACACACTTCTTGGGATTGAGTCTCAAGTTGTACTGCTTGACTCGTGCAAAGAACTTCTCCAGCATCTCTGCATATTCCTCCTGTGTTTTTGTCATGATCACCATATCATCTACATACACTTCCAATCCTTTATGGATCATATCATGAAATAACGTAGTAGCCATCCTCTGATATGTTGCCCCTGCATTCTTCAGTCCGAACGGCATCACTTTATAGCAAAATGTTCCGAAGTCTGTGGTGAAGGCGGTCTTATGCTTATCCACTAAGGCCATCAATATCTGATTATACCCCGAGAACCCGTCCATGATAGAATAACATCCCATTCCAGCAGCACTGTCTATCAAAACATCTATGTGTGGAAGTGGAAAGTCATCTTTGGGCGAGGCTTTGTTCAGGTCCCTGTAGTCGACACAGACCCTTATCCTGCCATCTTTCTTCAACACAGGGACTATATTTGCCAACCATTCCGGATAGTGTACTACTTCTAAGAATCCTGCATCCAACTGCTTCTGGACTTCAGCTTTGATTTTGTCCTGCCATTCTGGTCTGACCCTTCTCCTCTTCTGCTTTATTGGCTTAACGCTTGGATCAGTAGGAATGAAGTGCTCCACTATTGATCTATCGATCCCTGGCATGTCTGCGTAGCTCCAGGCAAATACCTCCGAATTTGTTCTAATGCATTCTTGAAGGTCCTGCCTGAGCTCAGGTTTGAAGTCTGATCCGATTTCAATTATTTTAGAATCTTCGGTGGTGCTTAAATTAAATGCAAAATTATGCAATGCATTTATGTCAAATATGCGAGTGGTATAATCAATGCCATGAACGTGACAATCAGGAAAACAAGAAAACAAATAGTCAAAGTTCACTTCCATTGATTGAAATAAAAGAGGAAAACCATCCATATTGTTCTCAAAACAGGCATCAGAAAAACAAAACACAGGATTAATTGCTTGTTCAATGCATTCATTACAAGTATCTTTTATTGTCTAGATCACTTCATCTGGATCTGCACCTCCTTCATCTTCCGCCGGGGTAGCTCCTTTCTTGGCCTTTCCCTGCTCTATCATCTTCTTCGCCTTCCTCTCTGCCTCTTCGGCATCTTCAACGGCTAGAACTGACTGTAAGATCCTCGCCTTGGCCTTTTGCTCTTCCACTGACTTGGAAGCTTCATCCCCAATCCCCAAGAAGTCTTCAAACTCGGATATCTTCTTCGACCAATCAGATTCAGTGCTTGCTTGTGTCATACCCACCATAAAATCAGTTCCATCCAGCAGCTGTTCCAAAGAAGGTTCGGGCGACTTGACCAGCTTCTTCTCATAATCGATCATAAATATCTCCAAGCCGGGATAGGTCTTTCCTCTGCTCTGAAATTCCCCTTCAGCTTGTGGAACAAAGAAGATATGATTCAAATTTGACCCTCTAACTGGAGACCGGATCTCATACTTCTCCTTCTTTCTATTTTCGGAATAGCCCAATCCGCGTTTGTCTTGTTGTCCAAATGCCGATGAGAGAGGCTCAAACCTTCCTTGTAGCTTCCGGCCCAAACCTCGACCATACTGCCATTGCATTCTCTTCATCATCTTCCTTGAGAAAGGACTCATCCGATTCACTGCACTCTTGCTCTCGGCGGTGGGCGCATCAATTACTGCCACCTGAAATCCCGATAAGGGCACCACCAGTTCTAGACCTTCCACTGTAGCCACACTCAGATCTTCCTGTGCATTGACTGTCACCACATCTGTTCCCCATGAAATTTTCACTTTTCTGTGCAGAGTGTATGGAACCGTACCTAGAGGATGGAGCCACGGTCTCCCTAACAAAAGAGCATAGTTGGCTAAGATGTCAAGCACAACTACGTCTACCCAACTTTCTACTGCCCCTGTGGATATCTTTGCTTTGAAGGTCCCTTTTGCATTTCGCATAGTGTTACCATAAGCCTTGACCACCATGTTGGATGGTTCAAGCTCTGATTCTTCGATCTTGAACTTAGACAGCATCTTCAGCGGACATACACATAGTGCTGATCCGTTGTCCACCATCACATTCTGGGTGTCTCGTCCATTGACGGCAACCTGAATATACAGTGGCTTATAATGGTTTCTTCCTTCTGGTGGAAGGTCTGAGTCAAAGAAGGTAACTTCACCGATTCTACACTGTAGCACGTTGATCATATCAACACTCTGGATCCGAGCCGTCACTCTGACAAAGGTCATGGCTTCAAGTAAGGCTTCTCTATGCTCTTTAGATGCTATCAGCAAATCCCATATTGAAATGTTTGCTCTGGTTCTTTGCAATTGACTCAGCACCGAACTGGCGGTCACCCCACTAAGTGCTTTGTTCTGACTGTTTTCTCCAACTTCGACAGCCTTCTTTTGCCCTTTCACTACCTCTTCCTCATTCTTTTTCTCTTTCGGCTTCCCCTCGTCTTTCTCTGTCACTTTCTTCTTTGCTCCATCAACAGCAATCTCTTTTCCGCTAGTCTGCATACCGTTCTCGGGATTATACACTCGCCCACTGCGGGTCAGGCTCTGAACACCTACTTCATTCACTTCTTCCTCACTGCTGTAATACCATTGTTCCTCTTGATCGGCTAAACTCTTTTGAATGGCCAGCTGGAGCTGTTCATCTTCATCCTCTGGTACATCACCTACTTTCACAGTGATACTCTTCTCGATTTCAATCTTCACTGGCACCTTTTCTTCCTCATCACTACTACAGTCATCCCATATGTTCAACATAGTGCACATCCGTTCTTCCCATTCTGCTTCAGCTAATACTACCTCTTCTGGTAACCCGCTCCCAATT
Organism: Jatropha curcas; assembly: GCF_041381405.1. Taxonomy (NCBI): domain Eukaryota; kingdom Viridiplantae; phylum Streptophyta; class Magnoliopsida; order Malpighiales; family Euphorbiaceae; genus Jatropha; species Jatropha curcas. The sequence goes on from NC_143160.1 coordinate 15,453,303, forward strand.
GCATTGACCGATCCGCCCGATTGAGACTTACGAGGCGGATAATTATACTGATATTAGGGAAGCGGATTGTTCTTGGTGCTGGGTTTGCTCCTGTTCGAGGGCTTGGTAATCTTCCCACTGTCAATCAAGTCTTGAATATCATGCCTCAATTTGAAACATTCATCAGTTGAATGCCCTTTGCATTGATGATAATCACAATTTCTGTCCATATACCTCCCTCGAATTGGCTTAGTCGGGTCAACCGGTAGCTTCGATAACACCCCGTTCTTGATATAAGATCTCAGTACTGTGCTCAAGGGTCTCCCCAAATCGGTGAATTCTCTCCTACGCCTTTCGTTAACTGATCCCACTATAGCATTGTTATTCCCCGACTGATTCTGATTACTGCTTCCGGCACCTCTGTCACCATAAGAAGTCCGGTAGTTACCAAACCCTCTATTCTTCTTCTTTTCTTCCTTATATAGCTCCTCAATGTTCAATCCAGCACTTTGAACTAAAGAAAAATCGGTGAGAGGCTGAGTCAACATCCTTTCCTTGAAGAAGGGCAACAAGCTCCTACTAAAGATACGAATCAACTCTTTATCTTTTGGCCTTGTTTGCACCCTGTACAACTTAGTTCTCCATCTCCTGTAGTAATCGGAGAAGCTTTCATCCTTCCCTTGTCTTAAACTCTCTAAATCCCGCAGACTGAACTCATCACTCTCCTCGGTCTTGAAATGTTTGAGAAAAGCTGTCTGCAGTCTGATCCAATTCTTCTGAACCTCCTCGTCTAAACCGTCATACCACCTCCGATAGTCTTTATGTAGTGTTTGCGGGAATGCTCGCAAAACATCTTCCTCGTTATACCGGTTCATCTGGGACACTCGGAGAAATTCAGATAAGTGAGAGCGAGGATCATTGTCTCCTTCAAATATAGAATGCTTGAAGGTCTTGAATGAGGCCGAACTAGTCGGGTGCACAACATACTCAGTTATGTGAAAATTGGTGGCCGGGTCTTTCTCCTTTACTGCCGCCATTTTGTCGAATCTTTCCTTCAGATCGGCGAGTTGTTTGAGCACATCATTCTCGACTGGGATAGTGTTTCCCACAGAAGTCTGAGTTTCTGCTACAGGTTCTGGAATTGGCCTCTCTTCAACCACAGGTTGGCTACCCGAAGGGGGAGTATTCTGGTTTTGGGCCCTATCTTGAGCAAGAGCCGCAGCCACAATCTGCGCAATGGTTCTTATCTGAGCCTCAGAAAATCCAGTCTCATTTTCCGTGTTATCCGCCATTTCTACTGAATCTGAATCGGGCTCTGAATCTGATGAACTGGACTGATTCACGGAGCTAACTGGAGCAAATTCGGGGATTGGGGATGTTCTGATTAAACACTGACCAGGACGTCGATTCCAAACTCTCAAAGTAGTTTCCCGGGAAGGATCAATTCTGACAAAAAATTTCTGAGTTAAAGAGGGTCCTGCATGTATGCATGTGAAAATGAGAGCACATAGGATGAGAAATGCATTTCTAATGCGCTAAAGCCGGTATGGAAATAAGATCTCGGTTTCGGCGACCGGATCAAAAATTTGATATGAATAATGCATCAATAACTTATTTTGTATTTGAATATTTCAAGCATTATCTGTCGTCAATCGTTCCTTTTGGATTTACGATCAACTATTTTCTCTCGAACCCCTAATTTTTGCCTCGGAATGAAAGAATTTCCGAGCGAGATTTTACTTTTGTTGTTTATTATTATATTTTTTGTATCCTTACTTTTTGCCTTCGAACATATGGTCCCAAGCAGGATTTTCTGTTATTTTGTTACAAAATTTTATAATGTCTCACTTATTTCAGATAATGTGAGAAATATCGAAATACAAAGGAACTGCAACCCCCCTTATAACTCCCTTTTCTTTTGGGTATTAGTTCACTATAAGTAATTGCATTATATTATTCATAAAGAATTTGAGATCCGGTCTCAAAATCAATGTCAAATGTCCACACCGAACATTAGCTCTTATTAATGCATGGCTGAAAAAGAAAGTGTTGCATGGTGCATGAATGTCACAACATATGTACAGTTTATAGCAGACAGGGGAATGGGAGTTGGGAAATGCATGCCTTCCAACCTTATTTCTCCCACACACGGATTCCATTGGTATAAATTCCGACATCTGTTTCCTAGGAATAGGTCTAATCTCGACAACCAACAGGGGGTTTTGAGATTGACGATATAAGCTCTCGGAAATGAATGCGGCATTACAACAGCAAATAGAATCGGGTGCACCTTAGAGGAAGTAACTAAGGTTTTGAACTATGTGCATGGGCTTCGGTCTCATTAGGCTGAACAAAGTCTGGGTTCCGCAAACAGGATTCGGGCTTTGTTGGGCCTACTCCTTTTGACGCACCTTTAAGGTACTAGGCTTGCGGTTGGTAGTAATGTTAATTCTCGGATGGATGCACCCAAATCGCATGGTCTAGGTTAGATCCACCGTCAAACTTAACACCTGTACCGAAGGGTGATATGGGTAGAATGAGATGAGAAGCAAGGAATGCGAATGAATGCAAAAAACCTAGAAGGAAAAAGGAAGTAATTAAACACATACGGACGATTAATAATTTTCCATCGGCTTTTTCTAATCAATTTTTATTTAGAAAATCATAGGCTTTTAGAGTCAATTCCTAATTGCAACCACTAGATTATTAAAAATAACCGGGGATTAATGGGTGCAAAATCCCTAGCAGAGTCGCCAAACTGTTTTCCCCCCGGAGGAAAAATAAAACGTAAGATTTTATATGTTTTTGATGTATATTTTGGAAATCATGGTGATAAAAACCTTTTTTTGGATGCGAATGCCGATAAAACGGTCTTATAAATTATTTTAGTCGCCACCCATTTTTTCGGCAATGGGACCGTTTCCATTTTTAATTTTTAAAAGTGACTCCATTTTAACCCATATTATTTAAGGCCTTTTATTTGAAATAAAACTGGTCATGCGTACCAAGTACGATTCTAGGTAAGGGAATTAGGTACGTCGGCCCGTTGGAAGCCGACGCCCGGAAAAAACCGGCCTCTTTTAACCTACAATTTCTAATTTGATTTTATTTTAGAAAAACCAATTATTTAGTTAAGTCCCAACCCGATTAAATCGAACCGATCTCCTATGTGGAAAATTAATTAATCGTCCCAATTAGGTCCATCCATTACATTCATCACAAATAAAGCATATCATCCATCATTCATCCATAATACATATCAAATAAAATAAAATAAAAGACCCGCTCTTGCCTTATGGTTAAAGGCGGGCCACAAACCGAATTTGATAATATAATTAATAATAAACAAAGAGAAATAAATCCTCAAAACCTCATAATCATTAATGATTAATTGATTTGGTTTGATTAAATCTTAGTTTGCCCATAATTGATCATTTTCTGAGTTAAGATTAAAATCTACTTAGTAACATGAAATTAAAACGAAATAAGGAAATTCTTCTGGAATCTTAAGACAGTCGCGTCACGCAGCTGTTCTATGAAGAACAGTCGTGTGGTGCAACTAGCCTTATTCATTCTGGAACTTTAGAGCAGTCGCGTCACGCGGGTGTTCTATGAAGAACAGTCGCGTGGCGCAACTCTTATTATATTACTGGAAATAGGTACAGTTGCGTCACGCAGCTGTTCTATGAAGAACAGTCGCGTGACGGAACTCCTAGCTACGTGACGGAACTATTCATGACTTATTGAAATTCTCAGCTTTATTGATTATTTATCCAAAATATCACATTAAATATGAATATGAGAATAAAAGTATACTGGGTACACAAATAACTGCGTCACGCAGGTGGTCCAATCCGAATCAAAGACTTTTGGACATGAACAGTCGCGTCACGCAGGTAGTAGCTGCGTGACGCGGCTGCTCTGGTCCGCAACTACCTTTCAAACTCCTTTTTTTACGTTCCTTTTTTGTTAACAATGGTTTAACACAACTCAAAAACACTCAAAAATGGGCAAAACGGCGTTTAATCAATACCAAACTAACCAACTACTTGAAAAATGAGATTTTAAGGAATAAAATGCTAGAAATGAAAGATAATGTTTAGAATGGTTACCTTGCCCTCAGATTCGAGGATTGCATGTGCTAAGATTAGCTTAGGAACGTTGTTTCACGATTCCAGGAATGTGATATTGAGATTTTCACAAAGCAAGACGTTTTGATCTTTCTTTCTTTTCTCTCTTTTTCTCTTACTATATTTTTATGCTTTTTGATTTCAAAACTAAACTGTTAAGGGCTTGATCTTCCTCAAGTTTACTCACTTGAGCTCCTAGGGAAGAAACCCTAACTGTTTTTTTATCAAAAACTTAGTTTAGATCTTTAGGTTTTTTTTAGAGAAAAATGAGAGAAAATGCAAAGTCTAAAAAAGGGTCCCGTTTTTGCTGTAAAATGATGTATTTATATGGCTAGGGCAACAGGGCAGTCGCGTCACGCGGGTAGAAGCTGCGTGACGCACCCGTAAACCTGCGTGACGCGACTTACTTTTCGTACAGTTGCCGCGTATCCATACAAACAGTGCAGGCCGTTGCACGGGCGCGCGCCAGAGGTGTCAGCCCTGTTAGAGCTGCGTGACGCAGCTAATAGTGCCGTCACGCAGGTACTAGCTGCGTGACGCAGCCCTAACACGGGTCAGACCCCTTTGGGCGGTTTGATTCAATTTCTGGTTCAAACACTTCTGGTTTATCGTGATACCTTGTCCCTTGTCCTCATATCATCATTGGGTCAGGTAGAGGCATAAAATCACGCGTCAACAAGACGTCATCGGCAAAATTTCACCAGCAGCATCCAATGGCCATCAGTATATATTGGTTGCAGTTGACTACTTCTCTAGATGGATTGAGGCTCAATCTTACAAAACCTTAACTGCCAAACATATAGCTAGATTCATTGAACAGAACATTTTCTGTCGCTATGGTGTTCCCCATCACATAGTTACGGATAATGGCTCTCATTTTCAGGCAGATGTTGGCCAATTGCTTTATAGATACAAGGTTGAGCATCACCATTCTTCTCCTTATCGCCCTCAGGCTAATGGCACAGTAGAAGCTGCGAATAAGGAGATCAAAAGAATCCTGTCAAAGATGTGTGAAAGGTACAGAAGGTGGGCTGAGAAACTTCCTTTCGCGCTCTGTGGGCATCGCACTACATTCAAATCAGTAAACGGAGCTTCTCCTTTCGAACTTGTCTACGGAATGGAGGCAGTGTTACCGATAGAGCTCGAAAAGAAGTCTCTCAGGGTTTTGGTAGAAGCTGGTCTGACCGAAGAGGAATGGGTCAGGAAGAGATATGAAGATTTAGCGCTCTTAGACGGGAAAAGACTGAATGCTCGATTCCAGGATCAAATGAGAAAAAGAAGAATTGCTCGTTTCTACAATAAACGAGTACATCCAAGGGCAGTAAGGAACGGAGATCTGGTTTTGATCAGATTATTGGATCACGAAGCCCAGAATCATCTTGGTGGGAAATTTAAACCCAACTGGCATGGACCGTTCAGAGTTCACAAACTATTAGGAAAAGGCACCGCTGAATTGGTCACTATAGAAGGAGAACCTGTCAATCGAATTGTCAATCAAGACCAAATGAAAAGATTCTACGTCTGAAATGATGATTTCGAAAAAAAAAAAAATCTTTAGCTAAGTTGAAAACCCGAAAGGGAGGCTTAGGCAAGAATTAAGCTCGCTAGGTTGAAAACCCGAAAGGGAGGCTTAGGCAAGAATTAAGCTCGCTAGGTTGAAAACCCGAAAGGGCGGCCTAGGTAAAAGTTAGAGCATAAAAAAAATAATAATAAAAAAAAATAAAAATAAAAAATAAAAATAATAAAATAAAATGAAAATAAAAAAATATATAAAATAAAATTTTCAGGATCAACGCGTGGTGCTTAGTTTAAATGCAGAATTCATGCCATGCGTTCGTGATAAATGTGTGATTGGTTGCTCAACGCCATCAACCCGGCTTGAAGGAGAATAGGAAATCGAGTAGTTAGAACAAATGACCATTGTATTAGAATAAACTTTCTTTACTTCTGTATAATGTTGAAAAGAAGAAAGATTAATAAAAGATTTGAAGTTCAAAACTTTTCTTCCTGTTCCCGGGTTATGGTCGAAGGATGCAAAACCTTCCTCTCTGCTTATTTGATCCAAGATCGACTCATTTGAGCTAAGATGTTCCGGCTGTTGGCCCTGCCTAAACAATGAACTCTTTTAAGACGTTGATCAGAGGGACGAGCACCATTTTCTCAGTGATTTCCCTGGAAAGATCAATATAAAACTATGAATAAACCTTAGCACTTGCATAGGTTCATGCATACATAAAGGAGTTACACTTGTTATTTTTATTTGATTTGTGCAGGTAATAAAACAGTCACTCCATTCTTTGTTGTTTCCAAGCGTAAGCTTTTGTTTTTGCAGAATAACCTTTACTTTATGAGCTTTCATTTATTGACCCAAAGGCAGGAGGCCCAAATAACTAACGCAACAAATAATTCCAAAGGAAAAAGTTTATTGTATGTTGTTGATTCATGTCTGCAGGAAACAGGAATTAATAAAGACAGGATCATTGGGATCATTAATTAAAAGGAGGGCAGATACATTTAAATAAAAGCTCATGGCCCGAGTACAAAAGAAAAAAAAAGAAAAGACAACAATTTATTCTAGTAGGGCCTATCAGCAGAGGCCAACCTTCACATAGCATGACATCATTATGGGGTAAAGAACCAGTTGACATATGCGGGGGTCACGGTGTCTTGCATCGTCCCTTCATCTAAATACAAAGTGTTTCGATTTCGCCAACGGTCAGCCAAATTGGTCAACAGATGTGATGTTATCAGATCGCTTTTGAAGTTATGGATTCGGGGAACACGTTGTATCATCCCATACTGACGGTTGATCCTGTCAGGGAAATAGGCCATGGAACGGTCTAGACTGGCATACAACACATAGTTGAGATTCATACTTCCGGTCGTGACCAATCTAATCCTCCACCAAGGACAAGTCCACCGAATAGTAGGGTTATCACCAAAATCAAAGCGTCTTCGAGACCGAGACTGAAAAATGGCAGCCCCGTAGGTTGGAATTAAGCGAGCTGGAACTGCAGGAATCAGGCTTAATTTGTCTAGAGCCCAGACTTGCAATAGCAGTGGACAACCGTGATGATGGACATTGAAGTCGGTGATGTGAAGGGCGATATCCTTGGCCCAACACATTGTTTCTCCCATGATCATCATGAAGACAGTATGATGGTACAATTGCATATCCCGAACAATGGTCAGAAGTCAGAAATCTCCAATTCCGGGTTGACGGTTCTTCATGGTATACACATTCAATAGCAAGAAGCAGCAAGCTCGAATCCAAGGAAGATCCAAATCTATAGACAAAACCCTGTTCAAGAAAGGTTCCAAAGGAAGACCTTGATCCACACTTACGCCGTCAGGAAGGAAAACCGAGCACAAGGCCACAATCTCAGTCAGATCATACCTAGCACCTGGGGGTAAGGCCGGAGTTTCGTCTTGATCAGGATGGTGATCCATTATGGCACACATCTTCTCGTAGGTCGGAGTTACCTCGGAGTCTTCGAATCGGAAAACCATGGTGTTAGGATTGAAATGAGTAACGAGCCAAGAAAGGAAACCATAGTCAGGTTTCAAATCTTTGAAATATTTCAGCCAAACGAGTTGATTCATAGGAGGAACTCGCCATAAATCATCAGAAATGGATTGGACAAAAATTGAGACTTGGTTTCTGAAAGCCATGAAAAAGGATTATCTAAGAAACTGATCTGCTTTGAATGATTGGATGTGAAGGAAAAGTGAAATGAAACGCCCATTTATAGAAGGGTGGAGGGACCGGTGAGTGAAGCATTGTCATTGACCGACATAATGTCCACTGTCAAGGGTAGTTGAAAAGACATTCATGTATGGACTGCTTGGGTCGGTAAGCATTTAAATCCGCATTGATAAATAAGAAGGACGATTTGTACAATAAGGAGGTTGAATCTTTATGACCGTGTTAATCGCCCTGTCAGGTAGGTGACATGATCCACTGTTATTTATTGATTGATTCTTGTGATATTTCATTTTAAGTCCATTATTTTATTTTATTTATTTCATTTATAATAAACTGGTCCATGGACCACTAACAAGGTGGACCGTTTTTGCAAATAAACGGGACACCGTCCTCTTTTTCGTGTTTTTTATTTGTGTTTTATTTTTGCAGGAATAAGACTTCACAGTTGTAAAATATAAACACATACAACAATATAATAAAAGCAAAATATTATAAAAATGTAAATAATACCAAAAAATATAATAATAAATAATGATAATGATGTAACTGTACAACCACCAACAAATAAAATAATACTACTAAATGTTCAAAATGTTTAAAAATGTCAAAAATGGCTGAGACGCGGAGCAGGACTACCGCCGCCTATGGCTCGGACCAGCAGCAGCCGCAGGGGGTGGAGACGATGGTGCATGATCGGAAGAAGAGCCATCCTCATCCTCCTCAGAAGAGTCGAGCGGGATGCCCTCAACCTCCAGCCTCGTCCGAAGTCGCTCTACCTCCGCCTGGAGTCGGCTCACAGCGCTGGACTAATGAGACTGATGCCTCCGTAACCTCCCGTTCTCCAGCTCCTGTAAAAGCAGACATGTGTAAGAAAGTTTACCAAATAATAAGAAGCAAAAAGGTAAATGTGTGTAAAATTCATACCAGCTCATGCCGCTCGGAGTACAGTCGACCAATGTAGGATCGGGCAAACCCGAACCGCTGGCAGATCTCCTGGTACCTCTGGGCCGGCACCTGCAAATAAGAAACATCCACTTAAAAGACTATTCAGGTAAAGTACTTCTAACTTTGTAAATTCGGTTAATGACTTACATGTGTAGCGTGCTCAGGGTCCAGCTGCACCGGAGGAGGAGCCTGCCGAAGATCAGTAGGAATAACGATGCCAGATCCCAAACCTAGACTAGGATCCAACACCACCTCCATACCCGGTGGGAATGGGACATCTCCCAGTACTACACCGGCCGGTCCAGCCGGAGCAGTTGTGCCACCTGCCTCAGTCGCTGCCTCTACCCAGTAGTAAGCCGCAGTCTTATGCGTCTTCCGCTCCTGCATTCAGTTACAGGGGAAATGATGGTATCAGTGATCTGAAACAGTGAAAACAATAAGGAAAGTAAATAAGACTGAAGATCAGAAAAGTTACCTGAGTATACTCAAGAATCTCAGGAAGCCACGCCTGCATCCGAGAGGCGAAGTAAGAGGGGAAGTCACCAACGGACAGGAAATCGTTCACCGAGAAACCTCTGTACTCCACCTCCAGGTCCTCCCGGGTCAAGCCCTCCAGGATACACATATGCCGAGGAGGGGCATGAGGCACCCTCCGCTGTGCTGGAGCTACCGGAGTGTCAAAGACTCTCTCTCCGAGGAAATAGCGGTCAGCCCAGTATCCTCGCATCAGTAGCCTCAACCTGGTGTGCAACTCAGCCACCTCTCGGCCCGGGTAGGTCCACCAGGCCTCGCAGTCCCATGGAGTCAGGGACAGCTACAAAAGAAGGAGAAATCAGTATTTGTTGTGTATTAAAATAAAAGGAGAAAAGAAGATAAGCTAAAGATTCAGAGGTTCTTTCTGTACTCACATCAGACAGCTCCCGGTCATTAAGGAAGCTCCGCCAGTACTCGGGATCCTTGCCATTGGCATAAGTGTGATGACAGTGGGCCAGATAGCGAGGAATCCTCCTGGACTCGACGGGAGAGTCACCGCTCGGACCGCCCGGGTAGATGCAGTACTCATAGGACCATACCTGCAACAGAGAAAGAAATGACATCAGTTAGTTGGACAGTTGATAATGACGAATAAAAAGGTGAAGAGTGAAAGAATGTTACCTCCAGAGGCCGAATGAACAGCCAATTCGATCACCGCTACCACGGGTCCAAACATCCAGACCGTGATAGAGATGAGCCAAACCGAGTGTGGCCCAGTCGAAGGACCCGACCTGGCTCAGATCCCGAAGACATGCCAGCACCGCTGGGTCTCCCTTATTCTAGGAGGTGCATAGCAGCTGGGATGAGATGATGTGGAATAAGAAGGACCGAGCAGCCTGGTCCCTCTCCTCCCGAGTATACGCAGGAGCAACAGGTCGGGCCTCCTCCGGCAACTCCCTCCAAGCCTCCAAACGGATCCTGATCCTCTCGGCCTAGAACTGAAAGACCATCTCATAGGACATACATCCATGCACGGTGTACCGAGTCTGTGAGGTGACACCGAGCAAGGAACGGACCAGCTGGGCCCCGAGAGTGGCCGTCTGGTATCGAGCGTCTAGCGGGGGAACTGGACTAGTGAAGCATAGGCCAGTAATAGCAGCGTAGTCTACGGGTGTGAGAGTCATCTCGCCGAACCCAAACACGAAGGTGTGCGTACAGTCGTTCCACTGCTCCATCAATGCATATCGCATAGCGGGCGGGAAACGAGGCTGCGTGCGGCGTAATCCTGCAGCGTAATCCCCGAAGCCAGCAGCAACGACCGGGCCCGCATAGGAGGGTCCAATAAGTCCCAAAAAGTGGAAGCATCAGTGGCCGATCCACCCGAGCGGACCTTGCCCAAATTAACCTGCAAGGAAAAATTTCAATTTCAATAAGTACGATACTAACAATTATTTATCTTCTTATATGGCAGGAAAATGAATAAGACCAAATTTCGGTTTGAACCGTAGCTGCGTCACGCAACTACAAAGTCGCGTCACGCGTCTATGTAGTCGTGTCACGCAGCTTTGCCGAAGTTGCGCACCTAGAAGTACAGCTGCGTAGCGCATCTCTGCACTCGCATCACGCCACTCCTCAGCCGCGTCACGCAACTGTTTGAAATATGTTGCCCTAAGAACAATGCGCCACACAACCACGAAGTCACGCCACGCATCTTGGTAGCTGCGTCACGCAACTGTTCAAGACTCTTACTCGTTGATGAACAGTCGCATCACGCAACTGTTCTTCCAAAGAACAGCTGCGTGATGCAACTGTCGAAGGTACGCAGTAATTCAATTTCAATCTAATTTCACTATGTCTGTGTTGTTTTCATACAATTTTCAGGGCAAAATCAAGTCGCCTAGAGCTACCAACAATCAAATGTCAACAAATCAAGTTTTAATGCAATAAAAAGGGTCGATTCTAAGGTTCAAGGCAAGCTAGGGTTTCTAGCGTTTCGAACAGTTGCGTCACGCAACTATTCATTCAAGAACAGCTGCGTCACGCAACTGTTCATGGAAGAACAGCCGCGCCACGCAACTCCTACCTGCGTGACGCGACTGTTGACGCAGGCATAAACATAAAACCATAGTCCTATTGCTACAGCTACGGATCAAAAGCAGTAAAATTGAGAAAATTTTTACTTACCTCGGATTGAAAGCCGCGCATCTGGCTCGTCTCGTACCGGACCGGGAACTCCGTACCCGACGACGGAAGGAGCTGCAACGCCCGTGTCCCGGGGGTTAGTGGATTTCGGCTCACCGGCACTGGTTCGCCGTCAAAGGTCGGGATATCGGGTAGGGCCCCGAGGGTCTCCATCTCAGGAGTGTAAGCAGAAGTAGGGATTTCTGAAATCTGAGACATCTTTTTGGTTGAAAGTTCAGAGAATTCTCAATTGCTTAGGGTTTTTGATAAGTGAAACTGAATCAATTAAGAATAAACGTTACTTATAGTGAGCAAGTTGGGCCCAGGCCCATTCTTCCAAGCCCAAAAAGAGCATTGGGCCCGTTACCTCTTTCCGAGACCAACAGGCCCACATGGCCCATTTCAAAAAGCCCACAATGGTCCACTTTGGCAATTTGACGTCGATGTGCGGCCCGTACACTTCAGTAATTTTTGTCTACTCACCGCACAGGGGGCAGGAGCATCAAATTGCCAGATTACCCTCAGGTAAGTTTTCTTTCAACCACTATATCATAAAGGGGATACTGGAAAATGCAGATAACAAATTTTGTTAAATCTTTTATGCTGAAAACGAAATTTTTGCTACAATTTTTTTTGCAAAATGATTAAGATATGCCTATAAAAGTGGATATTTCTGGTCCTAGGCTGAAATTCCGGACTGGGGGCAAAAGTATAACCTTTTGCCTTAATGTGAATCTTTGCATGGGAACGTATGACGTTCCAATATTTTTCTAACAAAAGGCAAGGTCCGTTTGCACACGGATATTGCTCTTCTTCTTATGAACAATTTTTCAGGCCAACCAGTGATGGTTTTTCGAAGCCGATAGGTCCTTCTGATTCGTGATGGTGCATTGAGAAGCTAATCAGAATAATTTCAAAGCAGTGATGGTGCGTTGCGAAGCTGTTTGAAATTTCCCCCCGGTCAATGATGATGAATTGCGAAGTTGACCAGGGTAAAACTGACATCTTTCGGGCTGATCAAATCGAGCCTCGAGGATGCCTTTTCTAAACCGACTAGAGCCGACAAAGCCGACCAAACCGAGCTGAGTAGGTGGCCAGATCAAAGCTCTTCAAGCCGATCAAACCGAGCTTCGAAGACTTTGTCATCAAATCAACATCTTTCGAGCCGATCAAACCGAGCTTCGAGGATGCCCCTTCAGATTCCATGGGAACCGACGAAGCCGATCAAACTGAGCTGAGAAGGTGACCAAACATTCAAAGTCCTTCAGGCCGATCAAGCCGAGCCCTGAAGGTGTCTTCCAAGCCTATCAAACCGAGCTTTGAAGTCATTCACATGTTGGATGGAAACCGACAAAGCCGATCAAACCGAGCTTCGGAGATGATTGCCTGATAGAAGGCGCGTCAATGGACCACTTTAACATTAATCGTTTATACAATTAATGATAAAGTGGGGGGGCAAACTGTTGACGCGTAATTTTATGGCTCCACCTGACCCGATGATGATATGAGGACAAGGGATAAGGTATCACAATAAACCAGAAGTGTTTGAACCAAAATTGAACCAAACCGCCCAAAGGAGCTTGACCCGTGTTAGGGCTGCGTCACGCAGCTTATACCTGTGTGACGGCACTCTTAGCTGCGTCACGCAGCTCTAACAAGACTGACACCTCTGGCGCGCGCCCGTGCAACGGCCTGCACTGTTTGTATGGATACGCAGCAACTGTACGAAAAGTAAGTCGCGTCACGCATCTTACGATTCTAACTTTTCTTTTTCATTTCTAGCATTTTATCTCTTAAAAATCTCATTTTCATATTGTTTAGTTGATTTGCCATTGATAAAACGTAAGTTTGCCTATTGTTGAACCTTTCTGGGTTTGTTCTAATCACTTTGGACAAAAAAGAAACGTAAAAAAGGAGTAGTTTGAAAGGTAGTTGCGGACTAGAGCAGTCGCGTCACGCAGCTACTACCTGCGTGATGCGGCTGTTCATGTCCAAAAGCCTTTGATTCGGACTGGACCACCTGCGTGACGCAGCTGTTTATATACTCAGTATGTATTTTTATTCTCATATTTGTATTTAACGTGATATCTTGAATAAATAATCAATAAACCTGAGGATTTGGAATAAGTCACAAACAGTTCCGTCACGTAGGTAGGAGTTCCGTCACGCGACTATTCTTCATAGAACACCCGCGTGACGCGACTGTTCTAAGTTCCAGCACGAATGATAGAGTTCTGTCACGTGACTGTTCCTCATAGAACAGCTGCGTGATGCAACTGTTACAAGTTCTAGAATAAAAGACAAGAGCTACGCCACGCGACTGTTCTTCCATAGAACAGCTGCGTGATGCGACCGTCTCCCAGTTTCAGTTTATTTTTGTTATTTTGTCTTAATCTTATTTCATTAAGTAGATTTTAATCTCAATCCGGAAAATGATCAATAATGGGCAAATTGAGTCTTAATCAAACCAAATCAATTAATTATTAGTTATTATGAGCTTTTCTTTTTTAGGATTTATTTCTTATTGTTCATTATTGGCGTTATTATTAAACTCGGTTTGTGGCCCGCCTTTAACCATAAGGCAAGAGCGGGTCTTTTAATTTTATTTGATATGTATGGTGGATGAATGATGGATGTGATGCTTAATTTATGAATGGATGTAATGGATGAACTTATTTGGGACGATTAAATAATTTTCTACATAGGAACTCGGTTCGATTCGTTCGGGTTGGGTTTAAATAATCGGCTTTTCTAAAATAAAATCAATTAGAAATCGTAGATTAAAAGAGGCCGGTTTTCCGGGCGTCGGCTTCCAACGGGCCGATGTACCTAATTTCCTTACCTAGAATCGTACTTGGTACGCCTGACCAGTTTCTTTTTAAATAATTCGGCCTTAAATAAAATGGGTTAAAATGAGTCACTTTTAAAATAAAAATTGGAAACGGTCCCATTGCCGAAATAATGGGTGGCGACTAAAATGATTTATAAGACCGATTTATCGGCATCGCGTATCCAAAAAGGTTTTATCACCTCTTTTTCCAAAACAAAATAATAACACCAAAAATACCAGATTTCGCGTTTTCGGGGAAAAACAGGCTTAGGCAAAAATTAGAGCTTAAATAAATAAAGTTGGAAAATGCTTAGAAAGCTTAAAAGTCAAATGACATTCCCAATTAAAGCCATAAAGTCAAATAGTCCGAAGTCAAGCAGAAAGCAAAAGAGTTCGAGAAAAATAAATAAATAATGAAGTCTGAGTCCAAGTCCAAAAAATAAAAAAAAAACATACATCCAAAGCCAAAGAACATACATCCAAAATCCAAAGTCAAAGTCCCGAATAAAAAGTCAAAATAAGGGAAAAACAACAAAAGTCCAAAAGCCTATAAGAGTCTAGGTGTCCCGTCGCCTCCGTGGGGCAACATCTTCCGAGTCATCCCTAGCTGCTGAATTCTCTCCAACCTCGCCTGTCCGAGGAGCCAACACAATCTCCTCATCAGTCCCAACCTCATTATCATCGTCAACCTGAGCCCAACCCTCAAGTGCACTCAGCAGTGCGGTCCTCCTTGGCCTCTCAATCGGCCAAACAACAGCAATGAACCAGGTCCGATACTTAGGAGAAGTCTGAACACCGGCAGGATTAGGTAAAGGCCTAACCATGTGATGGTCTCTAACCCAAGCCCTAAGGACGGCTCGAGTAACACCCGGAGTGATGGCTGAATCAGCTGAAATGCTATCCACAATCGGAACAGTCTGGTCTATTCCCATCTGCCTCAAAACGCGCGAAGCGCAGTACCACGTGCAATGTGTGAGGCCTAGCAGGTAAACTTGGGTGTGGCAGAAGCTAACCTGGATGAAGCGGGTGATGCCATTCCAGGAAATGTACCACAGTACCTCATTTGGACCCAACTCAATCAGCCATGAGGTCCATGCATCAGTGGACGGATGAGTGATCAGGATCCTCCGTATACGATACTGAGAGGGGTTGTAAGGTAAGAAAGTAGGAGCAGCAACCACTTGGAGGTGGTCCTTTAACCAAACCTGAGTAATGGATCCTTTCTATTACGAAGGAATGAACCAAAAGAAAGAAGAAAAAAAATAAGAAAAAGGAAAAGGGGAAATACCTGGAGAATAATCAGAGAGACCGTCCAGTCATCGAAGCCTAAAGCAGCTCTGTCAAGGCTCCTGATAGTCTCTGCCAGCACAATGCCGCCGATGCAACCCATATCCTCCATCTGTCGAATCATGGAGCAGAGTCGCAAATCCCCAAAGCCTGGGTCCTTGTTGAACAAGAAACCAGCTAATAAGTAGAAAACCAAGGCCCGCATTCTTAGCCTCATACGGTCTGGGTCGTCTGATTGAACCTCTGAAAATTCATCAATCAGGTGCAGCAGAATTGCTTTCTGGTCACCAACAATCATGGCCCTAGCTTGTGGCCAGCTAAACTGAAACAGGTTCTCAAACGACCGAACATACCCAATTTTGACCTCATGCTTGACTAAAGGGGCATTGGGATCTCACCCTATAATAGCGTAGAATTCCTCAAAGAGAGGGCACATCTCCTCCATCATGGCCCCGAACCGAAAAACGTGGGCCTCCGGGTCCCAAAGTCTGGTGCAGGCCCGTAGAAAATCCCAATCAATTACCACTCCCCTAAGGGTAACGATAGGAGAAAGACCGTACCTCCCTAAGTTGATCTTTTCGACTTTGGAGAGGCTCTTAGTCCAGCTGTGCATACTGTGGTTATAAAAATGATTCATTTTTTTTTTTGAAAAAAAGAAGGAAAAGAGAGAAAAAGAGAAGAAACTGGCTGAAAACTATTTTTCTGGCACGAATTTCGAGAAAGAATGAGGGAGCCTGGGAAAAAAATAGTTTTTTATAGAAAAACGCGCTCGTAGGCGGCAGCTACCGTCGTCAGAGGCGGCTGCCCCCGCTGGCGGCGGCCACCGCCGACGACGGCGACCGCCGTCAAAAAAAAAAAAGGGCCCATTTTCTTTCAAAATGGATAATCACGCATACATATAAGATTTCCAGTACTAACCAAGTGCAGGTACAGTCAAAGTTCAGTACAGAAATACAGACAAAAAAAAAAAACACGAAAAGTCTAGCAATTATGGCATCAACGACGGGTCCTCCTCCTCCTCTGATCATCAAAGGCCCTCAGAGTCCAGGACACAGAAAGTTCTTGCTGCATCCCGAGCATCAACTCCATCATCTGACTGACCAAGCCGTTAGGAACCTGGAAATCATACAAAAAACACAAGCCAATATCAAATCTCTTATGAATCCTTTTTGTGAGAGATTTATCAATCATTACCTCGTTAATGTCCTCGGGAGGAAGATCCAAGCGATCCACATTCTCTAGAGAGACCTCCCGAAAAGCTAGAGCGCCGTTAGGTGTATAGTAGGAAATGTTGTATGGAAGACGTAGGTTGGCCAGGCCTGGATGAAGCAGCCCGGTAGCCTCTGAGATGGCCCGAGGAGCCCTAGACGGACTTGATGAGCGGCTAGGCCCAGCCCGAGATGGACAATCAATCGGAGTGGAAGAAGAGGGATCGGTCGTAGGCCTCCTCCTGGGAGTCGTAGTCGAGGGACCCGAAGCCCGAGAAGAAGTGGCGTCAAGGGGCTGGGAAGGTGCCGATCTCTGAAAACTATCAAGCCGAGATCCAATGGGCTGTATCAAAAAGATTCTGAAGAACTCGTCATAATCTCCCCCCAGGATGAACTCCACATGTGGAACACCTTCAGTATGGGCATCGGTAAGCGTCATCTGCCTGCCCGCTCGCATGTCCTCAGGAGGGGAATAAGGGACAGAATGACAGCCTCTTATCTGAAGGTCTACTCTCTCGCCCAAGTAATATCGTCTCAGGACGGGTTGCGACAGGACAACCCTCCACCGAGACAAGGCATCCGACCGCTGGAAGTGGGGGTCGGCCTGAATCCAACTCTGTAGACGGGCGGTCATCGCCCCCACCTCAACCTATGGAAGATGCAAATGTGTTAATAAATCCTTTTTATTTAACATATTCAAGAATTACTAAGCACTTACCTGCTCCAGAGTGCAAGTATCAAAAAAGGCCCTTAGATCCCTCAACGATTTTTTGCGCCGAACGGTATGAAGGTTTGATCGGTACCATCTCCAAGCCGAAGGCACCAGCCCAAGATCAGCACGAATGAGCTCTGGGCGAGTATACGGGAAATACTCGAATGCCTAAGTCTGCAAAAAAAAAAAAAAAAAAAAAAAAAAAAAAAAAAAAGAAGAAACAAGAATCAATGAGAAAAAAATCAAGAATAATAAACAGAAAAGCACAGAAAGGGAGAATGTTCTTTACATTACCTCCCAAAAGTAGTAGGTCTCGTTGAGCTTACAGTGGCCCCGACTCAGATCACACATGTCATCATACATGCGGCTCAGAATAGCGCCGGCCCAGTCATACTCCTCAAGATGAGCCAGATCTTCCAAACTCTTCAAGATGGAAGGATTAAACTTCTCTTTCCTGTTGGACCAGAAGGTCGAAGCGAACAGCAGCAACAAAGTGAGTCTGGCCACCTGAGTACCCGTCAACTCTCCCTGCCTGTATCTAGCATATATATCAGGGGCTTGGAGGGACAGCCAGCGTTTGGAAACGCTCAAGACGGGTGTAGAAGAACTTGACCCGACAATCCGAGGTAGGTCTATCCCGATCAGTTCCACCATCCGGTCTGGGGAGATCTCTGTCCTCCAGTCATCATATAACTCGATCGCCCGAATCCCAAAGGGGATCCCAGAGATCACAGAAAAGTCTGTGGGGGTCATTGTCAACTCGCCCCAAGAAAAGTGGAAGGTATTGGTGGTGTCCCACCATCTCTCGGCCAAAGCGCCCAGTAATTCTTTGTGACTGCTCCGACCTATGTCAAAATGTCTCAGGTAGTCCAGATGGGACAGGCTAATAATCGCTCCAACTGGGTTGTTGTTGTCGAATATCTCGATCGGAATTTCAGCCTCGGAGGTCTCACCCACATCCAATCTAATATGGGGGTCCTAAAAGGTAAAGCAATCTAAGAGTTATTCCTCGGTTCCTTACTAAGGATAATATCTTAGTTCTACCCTAGCATGCATACTATTAAAACAGTAAAATGCAGAAAAATAAAATAATAATAATAATAATAATAATAAGGAAAAAAAATAATAATAAAAATAAAAAAAATAAACTTACCTAGGCATAGATACCGGTCACGGAAGCGTGGGCGTCTGCGTCCGCTGTAAGGTCGGTGTCTAGGGAAATTCCCAAAGACTCCAGAAAATCCTCGTCGCTGCTGTGACCCGGAGAAGTCATGATGAGGAAGTTGAGAGAATTTGAGAGAGCTCTTTGATTTGGAGAGTTTAGAATGAATGTAAAAGTGAAATTTTAAGCTATTTATAAGGAAAATAGCCAAAAGGCGGGTTTTCTAGACGCGTCTGTTTTTCGCCTTCAAAATTTATTTTTCAGACAATCACAAACTCCCATAAATCATTTTTATGGTTGCCGGTGGGGGGCAACTGTGAATACTCAAATTTTGAGGCTCAAAAAGCCTATTTTCATGGACTGCAAACAGTCCGGCCGGACAGGAGGACGTTCGGAAAGTTCACCGAAAGTATGCCAATATGGTACTTGAAACGTCCGAAAAATTGCGAGGATCGTAGAACTGGTCCCGGAATATTTTTTGGAGTTAGGGAACCCGAAAAAGCCTCCGGAATGAAAAACTAGCAAGTCCGCCGGCCACGGCGGCGGCGCCTGCCGGCCAGGGCAGCGGCGCCCGCCCTCCAGCCTATTTTTTCCTATAAAATCAGCCCTGATGCGACTTTTTTACTGACTCAGTCTGTGTTGACGGACACTCTCTTCTCCCCTACGCTCCTTGCGGTTCTTTTACTGCTTTTCTGCATTTAGTGTAGGCTTTTATTACTCTGCTGTTGTGATACTTGGCCACTTAATTGAATTAATTTTAATTAATATTCCCCAAACGTGGAGCTTAATCTGGAATTTTTAAGCTGAAGCTAAGAAGCGGCTGCCAATTAACTCAGGTAATAACGAAACCTTGTCTATTTAATTTCAGCATTTTGTGCACATTCTCTTCTACTCCAATTCTGAATTAAACTGCTGCATAAATGCGTTCACGTCATCAATTTGCCAAATAAACTGCCTCAATTAAATACGATTAAGCTTAAATGCCCGGTTAATTAATAATCGTGGTGATAAAGCTTAAATCCGAACATACTGGCTAAAAAGCCTAGTTAATTAATAACTACGGTGTAATTGTCTTTATTTCGAACAAGTTCGGCTAAAAGTCCAATTAATCAATAATTGTGGCTAAAAGCCTTAATCAATCACGTTTTTTTGGCAAAAAATTGCCTACAGTTTAGTAAATCACATTTTGGCAACAAATTGCCTAAATTACACATCAATTTTTGGCAAAATGCCTTGAATTAATCAATCTTTTGGCTAAAAGCCTTAAATCAATCATTTTGACGACAATCGCCCAATCAACACTTTTGGCAAACAAATTGCCTAAATCAACTCATTTTGGCTAAAAGCCTTCAAATAATCAATTTTGGCGACAATCGCCTAAATCACATCAATTTTTGGCAACAAATTGCCTAAATCAATCCTTTTGGCTAAAAGCCTTAAATCAACACTTTTGGCAACAAACGCCTAATCAAATCAATCAATTCTTTGGCAAAATGCCTGAACAAAATGCACGAAGCATACACAGACTCATGCATTAAGCATACGCATTCAAAGCCCTTTAAAAAAGGCCTATCGAACTACGTCGACTTTGATCTTCCATTCAAACAGAAGTACGTAGGCACGTTTGGGATTTAACCCCGAGCGGCAACTCGAAATCACTTAAACATTTCATTGGTCCAATTACATCATTTACCTTGCAAAGCATTCATTCATTGCTTAGTTAATCAGCATGACATAGTCTCGGGATCCACCTCGGGTTCGCAAACTATGCCTTAAACATTGGGATAATTAATCTAGTAATTTGGTTAATTAAAATTGGAGTCAACTTAGGGTTTTTTCCTAGTTTACCCTAAAATAATTAAACAAGGTGGCGACTCACACATTCACATGCATTTCTGCCCTTAGTCATATGCATTATATGCCTATTTTCAGGGGGAGGGGTTCACACAAACATGTCCATTCGGGACATCATCCGTGCAAGGATTTCGTCGTTGGACATGCACGACGTTCCTTGAAAGGATGGACCAGCGCCGAAGTACCTGCACCAAAAGAAGGACCAAAAGGAGGTGGATTACCCTCCTCCATGTTAGCACCACCCGCGTCCTGGGCTTCCTCATCCTTAGAACTGTCATCTCGAGCACCTACAACCCGATAGGAATCTCCCACCTTCTCAATCAGCCTCATGTGGATCATGACATCTAAGTCTAATCTGGTACCCTTTCCCCCTCCCACACTATAATAGATTGGTCTAGCCAGGTTCCAGACTCGCACATGCGCAGCAATTCGGGTCACAAAGCACCCCATCATGATAGCCCCTTTTTCCACTCTAGCTACGCTCGCCCATCTATGGCATAGCCAATAACCAACATTTAGTAAAATTCCCTGATCAATCGCCCATATAAAATATAATTCATTTAAGCTTAATACTCCATCACTCTCACTCCTTCCAAAAACAGTGTTAGATAAGAATTTGTGAATGTATCTCAGGGCAGGATTTCTTAATTTTGAAGCCTTTGAATACCTAGGATTATAATTATTTTCTCCGGTCAAATCTTGCTATGTACTGCGTTCATTAAAATCCTTAGGTATTTGATTTTGAGAATTTTCAGTAGGAAATCCAAAAATATGGCTAATCTCATTGACAGAAAAATCAAAAGTCCTACCAAATAACCTGAAACGAATTTTGCTCTAGAAATTGATAGGCAATAATCGAATTAGGGATGAATAAGAACTCAAAAATTCTAAGGTTAAAGGTGCATAAACCAAATCCTTCATCTCAATAAACTGTCCCCATCCTACACGCCTAAGTGGTTCTATCACAGCATCCCTAAGACCCACTTGCGCTAAAGCATTTTCATCAATAAATCTATTCGGTAAAATAGGTCGAAGGGATAGTTTATTATACCTCTCTTGCTGTTCTGGGGAAGCGATCTCAAATGGAGGAGGACCAGGCGTGGAAGGAGGTGGAACCGGTGGAGGAGGAGCAGTGGAAGATCGAGCAATTGGCCGTTGTTTGGCGGCAACCGAGGAGGCGGGTCTACTGCGCTTGTATCGGGGAGGCATGGTGAAGGAGAATGGTGTGAAAATTTGGTGTGGACTGTGTTTGGTTTGAGAGAAAAGGAAGAAAAAGAGAGAAAATTGGAGAGGAAGGCCGTGGCGGTTAGGGCGTGCTGTACGGGAATGAGGAGTGGCTAGGCGTGCTGTTTAAATAGAGGCGCGAATTGATGCGCCTGTCTAGTCGTGGCACGAGCGTGCGCGCTAGTGAGGCTTTGAGGCGGTTCGCAGCACGGGCGTGCTGTGGAACACGACTGGGGCGAGATATCCTCTATCCTGCAAAGAAAAACTAAGCGTACCTGGCACGGGCGTGCTGTGAAGCACGGTCCGGGTGTGCTAGCCTCTGACTTGCAAGTGAATTCTCTTCTTTGGTTGCACGGGCGTGCTGAGGCGCACGGTCAGGGCGTACTAGCCCCTGACTCTCAAAGCAAATTTTTCCTTTATGGCACACGGGCGTGTCCTGGGACACGGTCTGGGCATGCTTAGTTGATGTGTCTTGGCACGGGCGTGCTTCTTAGCACGGGCAGGGCGTGCGAGCCTCTGACCTTCAAGATATGATTTTCATTGTGAAGCACGGCCGTGTTTCTAAGCACGGCTTGGGCGTGTCATCCTGTGGATATAACTTGATCCTCAAAAAATTTTGACTAAAACAAAAGAACAATTATGGAGAAAATTTGGGAAATTTTGTAACAGAAATAATAAAAGTGAATGGAAACAATAAATTTAAGAAAGAAAATAACATGGGTTGTCTCCCACAAGCGCTTTTGTTTAACGTCATTTAAGCTCGATGCACTCAACCTAGTTTAGGTCAAACGAGATTGATGGTATTCTTGACAGGATCAAAGTTGTCATTTTGATAAACTTTCAAACGTTGAGCATTAACTTTGAAACTTCAATTACAATTACCATCCACTATTTCGATGGCCCCATGTGGAATTTCTTTAATTGTGAATGGACCGGATCATCTGGAGTGTAACTTACTAGGAAAGAGACGGAATCTAGAATTATAGAGCAATACCTATTGTCCTACCTTTAGATTCCTCAGGATAATATGCTTATCATGCCATTGTTTGGTGCGATCCTTATATATTTTAGCACTTTCATAAGCATGAAGGCGCATTGCATCCATCATATTCAATTGAAGCAAATGATTTTGACCAACTTCCTTTGTATTAAAGTTAAGAAATTGAATCGCCCAAAATGCTTTGTGCTCTAACTCAACAGGAGGATGACAAGCCTTACCATAGACCATACGATATGGAGACATACCGATAGGTGTTTTGAATGCGGTTCTATAAGCCCATAGAGCATCATCGAGTTTCTTGGACCAATCCTTCCTAGATTGTCCAACAGTGGCCTCCAGAATCTTCTTGATTTCTCTATTGGTGACTTGTACTTGTCCACTTGTTTTAGGATGATATGGAGTACCTACACGATGAGTAACACCATATTTTGCAAGAAGGGAATCTAAATATTTGTTACAAACATGCTTACCTCCGTCTGTGATTATTACCCTGGGAGTGCCATGACGTGTGAAAATATATTTCTTGATAAAATTCATTACACTTTTGGCATCATTGTTTGGAAGAGCAACAACTTCTGCCCACTTTGACACAAAGTCCAACGCCAGTAGAATGTATTGGTTGGAGTATGATAATGGAAAAGGTCCCATGAAGTCCAAATCCCAAACATCGAAGATCTCTACTTCGAGGATGCTATTTAAGGGCATCTCATGTCACTTCGAAATGTTACCTAACCTTTGACAGCGATCACAAAGACGAACAAAGTTAAAAGCATCTTTAAATAGATTAGGCCAATACAAACTGCTTTCCAATATACGTGTTGCTGTCTTGTTTGCTCCAAAGTGTCCCCCACATTCCATTGAATGGCAAAATTTAAGGACACTCTCCATTTCTGCTTCCGGTATACATCACCGGAATAACTAATCACTACAATATTTGAACAGAAAGGGCTCCTCGCAATAGTTGTACTTAATATCATGGAAAAACTTTTTCTTTTGTTGATAAGAAAGATTGGGAGGAGTGATTTTGCAAACAAGGTAGTTAACTATATCAGCATACTAGGGGGCTTGTGTGTTTGCCAATAGTAGAAGTTGCTCATGGGGAAAGTTTCCATTGATTTGTAATTCTGTTGTATCTTCTTCCCCCAATTCTAGCCTGGAAAGGTGGTCGGCCACAAGGTTTTCTGTTCCCTTCTTATCGCGAATTTCTATATCAAATTCCTGCAATAAAAGCACCCAACGAATTAGTCTTGGTTTTGCATCTTTCTTTTCTAACAAATATTTGATAGCCGAGTGATCAGTGTAAACTATTGTTTTGGCTCCAATTAAATAAGCCCTAAATTTGTCAAAAGCAAAAATAATAGCTAGCAGTTCTTTTTCAGTAGTGGCATAATTTAATTGTGCATCATTCAACGTGCGACTAACATAATAAATGACGTGCAACTTCTTTTCCTTTCTTTACTAAGAACAGCTCCAACAGCATGATCACTAGCATCACATATAAGCTCAAAGGGAAGAGTCCAATCTGGTGTAGCAATGATCGGGGCTGAGATCAACTCCTTCTTCAACCTGTTAAAAGCATTTAAACACTCTTTGTCAAAATTAAAAGGAACATCTTTAACTAATAAATTACAAAGAGGTTTTGTGATTTTGGAGAAGTCTTTGATGAATCTCCTGTAGAATCCTGCATGGCCAAGAAAACTCCTTATTCCTTTCACTGAATTAGGAGGAGGTAGCTTTTCAATTACCTCGATTTTGGCTTTGTCCACTTCAATCCATTTTTGAGAGATTTTATGCCCTAGGACAATACCTTCACTAACCATAAAGTGACACTTTTCCCAATTCAAAACAAGGTTAGTGTCCTCGCATCGCTGCATTACTAAGGATAAATTATAAAGACATGCATCAAAAGAGGAACCAAATACAGAGAAATCATCCATAAATATTTCAATAAATTTCTCTACCATGTCAGAAAATATGGACATCATGCATCTTTGAAAGTTTGCAGGGGCATTGCATAGTCCAAAAGGCATTCTCCTATAGGCAAAAGTGCCATAAGGGCAAGTGAAAGTGGTTTTCTCTTGATCTTCCGAAGCAATAGGTATTTGGAAATATCCTGAATAACCATCCAAAAAGAAATAATAAGGATAACCTGCAAGTCTTTCAAGCATTTGATTAATAAAGGGTAGGGGAAAGCGGTCCTTGCGTGTTGCTTTGTTCAAATTCCTATAATCTATGCACACACGCCAACCTGTGATTGTTCTAGTGGGAATTAATTCATTGTTTTCATTAGAAATAACAGTTATACCTCCCTTCTTTGGAACAACTTGAACAGGACTTACCCAACTACTATCGGAAATTGGATAAATAATGCTGACATCCAAAAGTTTTATGATTTCAGCCTTTACTACCTACTTCATATCCGGGTTCAATTGCCTTTGATGCTCGATTGAAGGTTTATAGTTTTCTTCCATCAGGATCTTATGCATGCATACGCTCGGGCTTATCCCCTGTAGGTCTGAAATTGACCATCCTAATGCCTTCTTATGTTTTTGAAGAACCTGCAACAACCTTTCCTCTTGATCAAGTGTTAAGTGAGAAGAAATTATAACAGGAAAAGAATGGTTCTCACCTAAAAATGCATGTTTTAAATGAGATGGAAGTTGTTTCAGTTCTTGCTTTGGTGGTTCACTTTCTTTCTCATTCATGATGCTTGATTCATTAATGTCATCTTTAGTATGCAAAGTGTTTTCCACACATTCATCAACAACATCAATTCGAAAACAATCACTATAGTCCATAGGAAGTTTACAAGATTTAAGAACATCAAAGACAATTTCTTCCTGTCCAACTCTTAAAGTTAATTTACCTTCATACACATCAATTAATGCTCTTGCAGTTGCAAGAAAAGGCCTCCCAAGGATTAAAGATCCTTCCCTGTCTTCATCAATATCAAGAATAACAAAATAAACAGGGAAGATGAATGTATCTACCTTTACAAGCACATCTTCTACAATTCCTCTTGGATATTTGATTGATAGATTTGCTAATTGTAGAGACATCCTTGTTGGTTTGAGCTCTCCCATACCTAGCATCTTAAAAATTTCATAAGACATAAGGTTAATGCTAGCACCTAAATCAGCTAAAGCTTTTTCAAAATCAAGATGACCAATATTGCAAGGGATAGAAAAACTTCCAGGATCCTTTAACTTTGGAGGCAATTTATTTTGGATAATTGCACTGCACTCCTCAATTAACATTACCGTTCCTTGATCATCGATTTTTCTTTTCCTGCTCAGGATATCTTTCAGGAATTTCGCATAACTAGGCATTTGAGCAAGAGCTTCAACAAAAGGAATGTTGATTTGAAGCTTTTTAAATACATCCAGAAACTTTAGGAAGCTCTTGTCATCTTGTGCTTTCTTTAACCTTTGTGGGAAGGGGACAGGTGGAACATAGGGTTTCACTTATTCTTGCTCTTCTGGGTCAATGATGGGAACCTTTTTCCACTCTTCTGCCTTCTTTTCTTTCTTTGGTGGTTCTTCTAACTGTTTGCCGCTTCTCAAGGTGATAGCCTGTACCTGTTCTTTAGGATTCTTTTCAGTATTGCTAGGTAACATACCTTGAGGTCGGGATGCCATCATGTTTGCGAATTGACCTAGTTGAATTTCCAAATTCCATATCGCCACTTGTTGGATTTTATGGTTTTCTTTGGTTTCGTTCATGAAATCCATGTGCGATTTAGAAAGGGTAGTAAGGAGATCATCATGAGATTTCTTCTCTTGAGGAAGAAAGCCTGGTGGTGCGTTCAAAGCATTGTTAGGATTCCCATATGACATATTAGGATGGTTTCTCAATCTGTTATCATAGGAATTGGAGTATGGGTAATTCTTCCTTCCTTGATTCATTACATAGTTTACTTGTTCCAAGGTTTGCAGATTCAAGGAGTCTATCATGCATTCTCCAACCCCATGTTGCCCATTACATCTGTCACAAATTTGCATAATAGAATTGACAGGATTAGTAGTTAATAGATCCAATTTTCTTACCATATTATCTACCTTGGCATTGAGTGATGTAATGGTGTTTATTTCACAGAATCCTGCAATTTTCTTCCTTTCGGAATTGTTTTGATAATAGTTGTTGCTTGCCATCTCCTCTATTAAGTTGTATGCCTCATCAATCCCTTTTCTCTCAAAAGATCCACTTACAGCTGCATCTAGAGTGATTTTAATATTAGGAGATAACGCATTAGAGAAAGTTTGTACCTGCAACCATTTAGGCAAACTATGATGTGGGCACTTTCTCAATAAGTCCTTGAATCTTTCCCACGCTTCGTTCCCACGCTTCGTGCAAGCTTTCTTTATCATGGTGAGCAAATGTCATTATCTCATTGCGTAATTTTGTGGTCTTTGAAGATGGAAAGAATTTTGCTAAGAACTTTTGGGCTAATTCTTCCCATGTTGTGAAACTTCCAGCGGGGCATGATTGTAACCAAGATCGTGCTTTGTCCCTAAGAGTGAAAGGAAAAAGTCTCAATTTTATGGCATCTTCGGAAACACCGTTCTATTTGAAAGTATCGCAAATTTCCAGGAAATTTGTGATATGAGCGTTAGGATCTTCACTTGGTAAACTTCCATATTGAATTGAGGTGGAAAGCATTTGGATAATTATGGGTTTACTTTCAAAATTGTTAGCTTCCACCCTAGGTCTTGTAATACTTGAGGTTGTCCCATTAAGATTAGGTGTTGTGTAGTCTCGCAAGGTGCGGACCGGATGTTGAGGTGGAGGTCCGTTTTCTATTTCATTTTCGTTGACCATGTCTGCTTGCTGTTCAGGTCTGCTTTCACGTGTTCTTCTTGCGGCATTGTTCCTGTGACAAGTTCTTTCAATTTCTAGATCAAAGATTAGGGGTTGAGTCCTCCTTGATCTTCTTTGCATAAACACCTGAAATAATTCTTAAAAGAAAATTAAATAAAACAAAAGAGTGTCTGAATTAATAACAGGGTAATAGTATTGATATTGATAATGCCAATCCCCGACAACGGCGCCAAAAACTTGACAGTGATTTTCGCAAGTGTACGAAATCGCAACAAGTAATATAGAGCGAGAAGAGTATCGTATCCACAGGGATTGTATATCAAGTACCAAAATTATGTTAACCTATTATTATTTAAACGACAATAAGAGTGATTTGTTATAAGAAAAGTAAATTCTAAAATAAAACAAAAAGAAATCAAGCAACAAAATTTAGATGAAAAGAAATCAAGGATTTAAAACTACTAGGGATATTGATTTCACTTAATTCTATCCAATTTATTTTATTAGTTTGATAATCAATTTTAATTGTTCAAGTAGGGGAAACAACCCTAAAATCACTAACAAGCTCTCCCGATGTATTGTTAGCTATTCTAATCCGGTCTAATTACCTATCTTCCAATAGCGCAATCAGACATGAATTAAATCATTAAGTTTTATGGTTTGTTTTGTGAATTCATAACCTAAGGTCATTAACTTATGAAAACCCCCCATGAGTCAAACCATATTGCTTCCGCATCAAGTTATTATTCTCATGTAATTTATTATCTTTTTAATATCAAAAACCCTTCTTCCGACAGTGATTAATGAAATATATCAATTCAGGGGAGAAACTCTGCCTGGAAGCATTAAGTTCAATAATAAATTATATCATGAACAAGGAAAAGCAAATCTAATATTATAAATTAGAATCGAATTAAGCTACATCAAATCCCTAGTATGAGAGTTTAATTCGACATAGTAATTAAATAAAACTCAGTAATACTTGAATAAAACTTCATAATCAATAATGAATAAAGAAAAGAAAGACAAGATTAAGAGTTTAGAAATAAAAACTAGACAACAGCTACGTGGATGGCTTCCTTGACTCTTGGCACATGATAGCCTCGCAAAGCGGGCAATTTTATTATGTTATTTTCATATAAAATTGCATGAATGCATGATGTTTTTATATATTTTATGTTTGCTTGTATTGTTTTTTATTTAAATGTGATTATAGGAACACAATTTGAGCAAAGGAATGAAAAGGTTTGCTTTATATAGAAAAGAGGATCAAAAAGTTGATAAAAATGGAAGAAAATTTCTCAGCAGACTTAGCGATGCGAAGGAGGTCGCGTTGGAAAAGAAACAGGCCAGTCGCGAGCACCAGAAGAAGTCGCGCACGCAACCTACACCCAGAAAAGCAAAACGCGCGAGCGCGCCTTCCATCTGCGCGAGCGCGCAAATCACTTTTGAGAGGCAGAAGCATTTGGAGCAGAAGTCGCGAGCGCGAATCGTGTTTCCAGGAGACGTAATTGCTGTCTTTTCATCAGAAAAACATGTCCTTCCATGCATAGGTCGGGACTTTTCCCAAGAGGAGTCATCTAAAGCACCTTTTGGCCAACCAATCATCATCATAACCAACACCTCTTCCTCTTCTATAAATTGTAAATCCAAATCAAGAGGAAAATATGCAAAAAAAAATGTAATATGCATAATGCAATATGCATTATGTAATATGCATTATGCAGTAGGCAAAATGTAGTATTATAATACAGTAGAAAATAATAAAGTAGTACTTAGAAATAAGATGACGAGAGTCACTTATTATTGTTCGTGCAAAGAACATCTAGGAGTTCCTTGAGGTGTGACGCCCTCCGGAGGCTTGAGTTTTATTACTTCTATCTTTCTCTTATTTTATTAAAGACTTTTTGCATGTTGTGCTTCATAATTTTCTATGCAAAGCAACAATATTATTTGGTTGCATTCAATGAAAGTTTCTTTAAGTTATCTTTTGATCTTTGTTTAATCAAGCTTACTTAATTATATTCTCAGAAAGAAATAATTTAGTAATGATCAAAGAGATAGAATTCATTTAGTTGGGTTTGCATGTGAATCTTTAACTTAGTTTGTCAAAATTAAGTCTACCTTATTGAAATAATCAAAGAATAAGATCTAGGTTTAATAATTGACAAAGTAAGGCATTTGTTGTATGTGGAGATGCATATAATAAATAGAGTAATTTTGTACCGAGAGGTTGAATTATACTTTACCATATGTGATTAAAGAATCATTTATTGCATGTTACACGTTTTGCTATAGAAAAAGAAAATCTAATGCATGATCAATTCTTCTAAGTATTCTACTATATCTTTATCTATAGAATTAAGTAGTATATTTAGTTATAGTTTAAATAGGATTATAGTTTAATCATTTTATCTTTTATTGCTGTAAACATAAGTGTTAAGGATGAGTAGTAAAGTGGACATAACCCGTTCCTCGTGGGATCGATCTTTTTATTACTACTTTGCGATCCGTATACTTGTGGGAACTCAACAGAGACGCAATAAGTTTTTGGCGCCGTTGCCTTGGAACGGTGTTTTGTCATTTCACGAAAATTCTTATGTATGATTTACAATATTTTTATCTAATATATATATATATATATATATGTTTACTTCTATTAGTTTTAATTTTATTTCTTCTAAGGTTTACATTTGAATATTTTCTTTGATTAAAAGCCAAAGATCTGGCTTTGAAAAAAAAAATCTATATAAGAGTTTCTATTCCTCTTTCAAAATCCCCTTCTCCTTCCCAAATGCAATAAAAACTCCCAGCAACCCACTTTTCTATGTGTTTTAACCATTAATCCTCCATCACATAAACTCATTATGCCGTTCAAACACGAGGCTAGAAAAAAAACAAAGAAGGTTCTTCTTCTTCTGCTCCAGCAAAAAGAGATTTGGCTTCAAGTTTCACGGGTATATGGATGGTGCTTTCTTCAAGTAAACCGAACTAGTCGATGAAGTGAAAATCGGCAACATAGTGGTTTATCACTGGAAGTCATGAGAAAGACGAGTCGGGCAAGGTAATAGAAATGAAGGAACCTTTTGTGCGCATGAACAAAGACCAAGGAGAGGCAAGACACTGGTAACATCTTCTCCTCAAGTGGACAAAGAGGATGAAGAAATCACTGGATGGAAGCAAGTTTTAGGTAAAGTGGAAGCATTACAGCAATACCAGGAGACTTTATAGGTCATAGGTTTTGACAAGGGACAACAATTGTACACGATCCAGAAAAACCAAACGAGTATGGCACGGAAGTGGATGAACTATTTTTAGAAACAAAACATCGAATTCACTCCGTCACCTCCAGGTTCTCCGGAGGCATAAGGTTTTTCTGTCCTTATTTGCTTTCATTTTTATTTTTAGTATTTTATTGTGTGTTTTATGCATGTGCATTGTGTGTTATATGCATATATCCTCCCACAATGAGGACATTGTGTCTTTTAAGTGTGGGGGAGACCTACATCTTCATTTCATTTCAAAAAAAAAAAAATGTGACAATTAAAAAAGTCAACTTCTTTGCCTTAGTTCAATGTTTTAGTCTCTACATGTTGATTTGTTTGTATTTTGCTTGTTGAAGTAGAAGTCTTGAATAATATACCATGATTAAAGAGATTTAAATGCTTATATGAACTTAAGTATTAATATATTACATATGACATATTGAAATTTTCAAATAGCAAATTTTAATCTTTAGTTAACTATCTAGACATTATCTTTTGTTTTAGAGAAGCTTGAATCCTAACTTAAATGAAGAATAGGAAGAAAAGGGAAATTAAATACTTGTATGTTTCAAGTCAATAAAGGATGAAGGTATTTCAAGAGAGAAAAATATACGATAGTGGGAACAACGGAAAAATCTGTTCCAAAGCAAAGTGGTATGGAGCATAAAATGCAACCACTTACCATTTACATTCCCACATATCTAAAAAAAAAAAAAAAAAAAAAAATTTGGTAGCAAAAGAAAAATGTGGTATGGAGCATAAAATGCAACCACAAAAGAAAAAAATATATAAACAGTGAAGTGGAATGGAGCATAAAATGCAACCACTTAGTGAGATAGAAAATAGATTACCTAAAAATGCCTTGAGATAAGAAACAATGCATATGTGCTATCTTAAGTACTTCCTATTTTGCATTCTAAGGATGGAGGATTGCCTATCTCATATTTTAAATGACTAGATTTCTTATACTTTAGATTTTTGTTTACTATATTGAAAATTTTACATGTCATATTCATTTACACTACTTAGTTCATAAATACATCAATTTCTTATCTTTGGTAAATTACTTAAGAAGTCTAAATCAACAAGTAAAAATAAACATGATCAACATGAGTTCAAAAGAAAGATGAATATTTTGCTTAGGGACAAGCAAAGAGCTAAGTGTGGGGGAATTGATAGCCTCGCAAAGCGGGCAATTTTGTTATGTTATTTTCATATAAAATTGCATGAATGCATGATGTTTTTATATATTTTATGTTTGCTTGTGTTGTTTTTTATTTAAATGTGATTATAGGAACACAATTTGAGCAAAGGAATGAAAAGGCTTGCTTTATATAGAAAAGAGGATCAAAAAGTTGATAAAAATGGAAGAAACTTTCTCAGCAGACTTCGCGATGCGAAGGAGGTTGCGTTGGAAAAGAAACAGGCCAGTCGCGAGCACCAGAAGAAGTCGCGCGCGCAACCTACACCCAGAAAAGCAAAATGCACGAGCGCGCCTTCCATCTGCGCGAGCGCGCAAATCACTTTTGAGAGGTAGAAGCATTTGGAGCAGAAGTCGCGAGCGCGAATCGTGTTTCCAGGAGACGTAATTGCTGTCTTTTCATCAGAAAAACATGTCCTTCCATGCATAGGTCGGGACTTTTCCCAAGAGGAGTCATCTAAAGCACCTTTTGGCCAACCAATCATCATCATAACCAACACCTCTTCCTCTTCTATAAATTGTAAATCCAAATCAAGAGGAAAATATGCAAAAAAAAAAATGTAATATGCATAATGCAATATGCATTATGTAATATGCATTATGCAGTAGGCAAAATGTAGTATTATAATACAGTAGAAAATAATAAAGTAGTACTTAGAAATAAGATGACGAGAGTCACTTATTATTGTTCGTGCAAAGAACATCCAGGAGTTCCTCGAGGTGTGACGCCCTCCGGAGGCTTCAGTTTGATTACTTCTATCTTTCTCTTATTTTATTAAAGACTTTTTGCATGTTGTGCTTCATAATTTTCTATGCAAAGCAACAATATTATTTGGTTGCATTCAATGAAAGTTTCTTTAAGTTATCTTTTGATCTTTGTTTAATCAAGCTTACTTAATTATATTCTCAGAAAGAAATAATTTAGTAATGATCAAAGAGATAGAATTCATTTAGTTGGGTTTGCATGTGAATCTTTAACTTAGTTTGTCAAAATTAAGTCTACCTTATTGAAATAATCAAAGAATAAGATCTAGGTTTAATAATTGACAAAGTAAGGCATTTGTTGTATGTGGAGATGCATATAATAAATAGAGTAATTTTGTACCGAGAGGTTGAATTATACTTTACCATATGTGATTAAAGAATCATTTATTGCATGTTACACGTTTTGCTATAGAAAAAGAAAATCTAATGCATGATCAATTCTTCTAAGTATTCTACTATATCTTTATCTATAGAATTAAGTAGTATATTTAGTTATAGTTTAAATAGGATTATAGTTTAATCATTTTATCTTTTATTGCTGTAAACATAAGTGTTAAGGATGAGTAGTAAAGTGGACATAACCCGTTCCTCGTGGGATCGATCTTTTTATTACTACGTTGCGATCCGTATACTTGCGGGAACTCAACAGAGACGCAATAAGTTTTTGGCGCCGTTGCCGGGGAACGGTGTTTTGTCATTTCACGAAAATTCTTATGTATGATTTACAATATTTTTATCTAATATATATATATATATATATATGTTTACTTCTATTAGTTTTAATTTTATTTCTTCTAAGGTTTACATTTTGAATATTTTCTTTGATTAAAAGCCAAAGATCTGGCTTTGAAAAAAAAAAAAAATCTATATAAGAGTTTCTATTCCTCTTTCAAAATCCCCTTCTCCTTCCCAAATGCAATAAAAACTCCCAGCAACCCACTTTTCTATGTGTTTTAACCATTAATCCTCCATCACATAAACTCATTATGCCGTTCAAACACGAGGCTAGAAAAAAAACAAAGAAGGTTCTTCTTCTTCTGCTCCAGCAAAAAGAGATTTGGCTTCAAGTTTCACGGGTATATGGATGGTGCTTTCTTCAAGTAAACCGAACTAGTCGATGAAGTGAAAATCGGCAACATAGTGGTTTATCAAACTTGATATGTATCTGATATGATGATATGTTTGGTATGGGAGTTATATAGGTCATTGGATTGAGTGCTATATAGAATAAGAGATGTTTATGGATTTTTCTTGTAAGGGAATTAAAGAGGATATTAAGGATCTAATCGGTGTTATGCAAAATAAGTTTATGTATTTTAAATATGGAATAGTTAAATTTGCTATTATGGATGTTCAGTTGGAAGAATCATGTATAGAATATACGGATAGTAAGCACTAGTTGATTAAGGAAGAATAAACTAAATCGGAAAAATATTATGAGATTCGTAATTGCTAAATTCAAGTGAATTTCGAGGACGAAATTCTTTAAGGGGGGTAGAACTGTAACGCCCCATTTTTTCTGTGTCTGAAATAGTAAGTTATCGGTCTGTGAATAGTATCATCGGTCCGAGAATAAATATTATTTTTGTCCGGAAAAATTACTATGTATGTTTAATATTTTCTTTAATATTTTTGGAGTATGTATACATTATTTTTATGGGTAGAAAGTAAGTAATGAGTATTTTTTTTTGGAGAAATTAGAGAATTAGTGAATAGTGAATTATGTTGTTATATTAATTAAAGAAATTAGAGAAATTATTTTTATGGAGTAAATTTGAGATGGTGTTATATTAATTAAGGAAATTAGAGGAATTATTTTTAAGGATTAAATTTAAGAATTTTTATGGAGATAAATAATATTTTGAAGGAATTTAATTTGGAGAATATTTGTAGCCATTAGATTGAATTACATTGCTCAATCCTAGCCATCCAATTTTGGTGAAAGGACCAAATTACCCTTTAGTCAACTCCATTATTTGAGCAACATGTTTTCTTCCTCTTCCTATCCATCTAACGTGAACTTCTTTCTTCTTCTCCTCCATTTTAACTTGAGCCTCTCTTTCTCTTCTCTTTGTTTTCTTCACTTATACTCACTAAATCCACCAATTTGACACCATTCAACTTGATCTAATTAATCAATCTTTGAGATTAAAGCTTGAGAAATGATATTTGGTGAATAATTTCAAGTAATTTGGAGGACAAAGGGTGGATAACTTCCTACCAAAGACAAGGGAAAACTAAGGCATCAAGAGTCTTATTTAAGCTTGTTAGAGCTTATGTTTAAGGTAAGTGTTCATAAATCCTCTTACCTTGTTTAAATTTTTGATTTTGTGAAGTTTATACTATTTTTTGAAAATTGGAAATTTTATATGAAATAATTTGATTATTGAATTTTGGTGGTATACATGTGTTCTTGGGAGATTTCTAAGCATGCTTATATGTTGAATTGATGAGGAAAACATTTTCTTCTTCATCCTCCAAGAGTGGCAGAACCTATTGATGAATAAGGCCTTAAGTTTTCTTGTTATTCTTTGAGGATTTGTGATCTTAAGATGATATTTGATGAGTATTGAGTATGTGGTAGAAATCTCTACCTTGTATATGATTTAAGTAAGCTGAAATTAGGACAAAATGTTAATGGGTGTGTTTAAGGACTATTTTTCTATTCGTTTTATTTTCCCTCTGTATTTGAGTCCTTCATAAAAGTTGTAGGTATATTTCTTAGCTTTTCAACCCATCCTCTTGTGTCCAAGTTTGATATATATAGCTCAACTTATGACTAAAACACCTAAACTGACTCTGTTGTAACGTACCACATGCAGCAATAGATGGAGTGACTATTTTGACCACCATAATGGCAAGATTAGGTGTTGAGCTCTTCATGAGATTTGTTACCCTGTGTCTTGAGATTGCCCTGGTGTTGGATTGGTTTAATTTGAGTGTCTGGTTACGGAGAAATTCAATAAACATTGGACTTGGTTCTGCTGAATCCGGTCTGGACTATCAGTCTGTGTTCCTAGCTTATTTTGCCTATCTTGCAGATTTATCTGGGTTATGGTCCCTTCATAACATTTGTAGTATTTTGTCTTAGCTTTCTAATGAATCAAACATCACTCAATTTGGAGACACAGAACTTAAGTTATGTCTTAAAAACCCAGCAAAGGTCAAGATTATATTAATGCTGGAAATTTTCTATGTCTTAAATCATAGGTTTATTTGGATAAAAGTATGTATAAATCATGTGTGATGAAGTTCTCTTGATTATTTGTGTGGTTTAGCATTTACTTGACAATAAGTTTGACAAGTGTTGTAGTGGATATGTTGAAATGGATATAAATTGAAAAAGGTGTGAAATTGATTTAGATAATGCATGATGAGGGTTGAAATTGATACTTTTGTGCATAAGAGTTGTGTTAGCATGCTTGATTGGAGAAGGAAATTCCTCCCCTTAGTACCACCTTGGTGTAGTAAAGCTTACTTAATTATTTTATATATATGATATAAATATGATTATTTGATAACTTTTATATGTTTAGAGTTTTAACAAAGAAATGGGTATTTAAGGTGTATGTGCTTTGAATTTTGAATAAGAAAGTTTTAAAAGAAAAGGAATTTATGATAAATTTCCTATATTGAGTAATTATGTTTAAGTATATGAGTTACTTAAGTTCTAAAGTAAGCTTACATGTATGATTTCATATGATAAGAAATTGTCTATGTTAAGTAATTATGTTTAAGTATGATTCTAAAGTAAGCTTGCATTATGAATTTAAGAAGACTAAAGAATAAGACAAGTTTTCTGATAAGTGATATGAAGAAAGAATTAAAACAAGGATTTTGGGCTCTAATATACTTAGTGTGAATTTGATGCGTGATTTGATTTTTATTCTATCTGATGAGCATGCTCAGCATTTGATGCCATTCTGATAAGAAGCTATGATCGTATGCTAGACACGTGGGTGTCTTCTGTTCTGTTAGGGCGGACGCGCTCTATATATTCTGAATCTGTTGGCAACCTAAGGCCATTCTGAATCTGTTCTGAAAACTTATCTGCTTCTCTTTCTCCTAAGTGTATGCGAGCCCTATGGAAAATATCTGTAATACAATTAAACGAATGAGATTATATTATTTTAGTAAACATTACTTTGGAAATTACTGATTATGTTATCAAATGAATTTTCAAAGCATGATATTTCGATACATAGTATTAAAAATAAAGAGTATATGTATTGGTATAATGTTTAAGTAATGAATTTATTATTTGAAAGAATTAAATTATTTATGTTAATAATTATAAGTTTATTTGAAGGAACCAAAGTATTTATGATGATAAAATGTCTTAAGTAAAGGATTTATGGTATAAAGAATTCATTACTAGTATATGTGCTATTTGTTTTGCTATAAATGGAAATGTATGTTGAATTTTAATGCGTTTATGTATTGTAAATAATTTTATGAAATTTGTTTTAAAGTAAGTTGCTATCGCAACTTGGTAAGTATGTGAATTATGAGCACCACTGAGTTTTATACTCAGCGCGTCGATTTTTATCACGCGTAGGTTGAAGATGTTGTTGCTACTTGAAGATTAGAAGAATAGTATCAAAGCAGAAGTGACTAATTTGGGAGTAGTCGATTGAGATTTATATAATGAAGAATTATGGCATGTATAATTGTTACATTTCCAGATATTATGTTATTTGAAATATAATTGAAGTATGTAATTATAAAGTATTTTGATGTATATATTTGGAGAGAAGAATAAGATTTATTAAATGATTGAATATGAAATATTTGAAGTCAGTTGATATAATTAGTTCATTAAGACTTGATAGATATAATGAATGCAATTAATTGATGGATCTAAAATACTATTGAGGATTTATTCAATTATGAAAATATAAAAGTGTTGTTATATTATAAAGATTATTTGGAGATGTTGGAAGTTTAGAGTTTAATTGGGAGTATTTTGTATTCACATGTTTGGCGAGCTCAGTTTTTAAAGGGATATTCTTACAATATTTCTGTAGGAATTTTCCCAATGTATATAAAAAAAATGCAAGGAAAATGAAATGAAATCGCTATTATAAAAATAAAAAAAAATTTACTCGCTAAACTTGTGAATACTCAGTTACTTCTAATTCATAATTTTAGTTTTATGATTTATATGTTAAGTTAAGACGGTGTCTCCGGCACCGAATGTGGCATCCGCCGTCGGGTCTCTCGGGACTGGGTGGCGGGTGTTACATTGTAACTTCTCAACTCAGTCTGACTCAGGATCAAATTCAGAAGCTGATATTGTTGCTCAATGATCAATCTTTGAATGACACTCCTACTCAGCCACAACCATTGGTAATAATGTCACTTGTCCTTCCAATTTTTCAAGTATGCATAATTCTATCTTTTCATCTGTTCATAGTTCTACTTTCAATCATTTTTTAAAAACCAAATTTTCTTTTCACCTTCGATTGTAGACACTGGTGCTATAGGCCATATAGTTTGTTCCCTTGACTACTTTGATCAATATGCATCTGCTAATAACTATTTTGTGAGGTTACCAAATGGTATGAAAGTCCAAGTTACACATATAGGTAGAATACACTTAAGTTCCAATTTGATTTTAGATAGTATTCTCATGGTTCCTAGTTTCTCTGTTAATCTCATTTCTGTTAGCCAATTGACACAAAATGCTCAACTCTGTCTTATTTTTCTCTCAACCACTTGCTTATCCAGGTCCTCTCATCATGGATCACAATTGGATTGGCTAAGATGCAATCTGATTTGTATTTTTTACAAAACAATTTTCTTTCCAAGCCTATTCTTGCTAATATCAGTTTGTTCCATGTTGCTTCTGCTTCATATTCTGTTTCCTTTGATGTATGGCATCATAGGCTAGGTCTTATTCCTTTACATAGAATAAAGCTTTGTAATGTTGATTGCAAATTTGATTATTGTGATCCATGTACTGCTTGTTTCAAAGCTAAGCAAAAGTGTTTACCATTTCCTAGTCATATTGATTGTAGCCATGAGTTGTTTGATTTTATACACTGTGATATTTTGGGCCCATATCCACAACCTGACATCGAATCATTATTTCCTAACTATAGTGGATGACTTTAGTAAATGTACTTGGGTGTATCTTATGAAACATAAATTTGAGGTTTCTCAATAGATTAGACATTTTATTGCCATGATTCATACACAATTCAATAGGTCTATTAAAATCTTAAGATCTGATAATGGTTTAGAGTTTTCTCTTCCATCCTTTTATTCTTCTCAAGGAATCATTCACCAAACTTGATGTACTTACACTCCTCAACAAAATGGCATTGTTAAGAGAAAAAATCAACATATTCTAAATGCGGCAAGATCACGACTTTTTCATTCTCATTTGCCAATTTGTTTTTGGGGTGATGCTGTTTTTACAGCAGTTTATATCATTAATAGGACAACTTTGTCTGTTCTTAATGACAAATCATCATATCAGTTTATTTTTGGTAAAATTCCTTCTTATGCTCCTTTTAAGTCCTTTGGTTGTTTATGCTATGTTGTTAACCTTACCAATTATAAGAAGAAATATGATTCTAGATCTAGGAGATGCATATTTTTAGGGTATTCTAATACTGTCAAAGGATACGAACTTTATTATTTGGAATCTAAGACTACTTTCATTTCAAGAGAAGTACAAATTTCATGAAATTTTTTTTCCTTTTCAATCTCATTCTTCACCAACTTCAGATTTTGTTCTCCCTAACCTCTTTATTGAAAACTTTCATTCTTTAGATTCCACTTCTACTAATGATTTTGCATCTATTTTTACTGAATCTGACCATGTTCCACTTGCACCTATAACCAAAGAGAAGGGTTTGATTATCAAGAAACATTCAGCCCGGTTGCTAAACATACCACTGTTATGCTGTTTTTAGCACTAGCTACTCTTAAAGGATGGGTTTTGTCTCAACTTGATATCAATAATGCCTTTTTAAATGGGGATTTAGATGAAGAGGTCTATATGGATCTTCCTCAAGGTTACCATGTTCAAGGGGAGAATACTAGTGAATATGGTAAAGGGCAACTAGTATGTAGGTTGCAAAAATCTTTATATGGTCTCAAGCAAGCCTCAAGACTGTGAAATTTGAAATTTACTGAATGTTTGTTGAGAATGAATTTTAACCATCAAGGGCAGATTACTCTTTGTTTCCAAGGAATTCAGAAACTGGTTATTGCTTTGTTGTTTTATGTTGATAATGTGGCAATAACAAGCAATAATGAACAATTAGTTAAAGAATTTAAAGAGGAGTTGAGTTCTCATTTTAAATTGAAAGACCTTGGTGATTTAAAATACTTTTTAGGTTCGGAGGTTGCAAGAGCTAAGAGTGGAATTTCAGTATTTTCAAGAAAGTATACTTTCGAGTTGTTAGAGGAGTATGGGTAATTAGGAGCTAAACCTTGTAAAACTCCTGTAGAAGTTAATCACAGAATGACACACACTGAAGAAGGTTTATTGGCATATCCTAGTGAATACAGACAATTAGTTGGGAATTTATTGTATCTAACTATAACTAGGCCTGATGCAAGCTATGTTGTTCATGTCCTTACTCAATTTATAGACAAACCAGCTGGTGTTCATATGGAGGCAGCTCAGAAAATTCTTAAGTATTTGAAAGGTTCTCCTGGTCAAGGTGTCTTCCTTTCTGCAGAAGGAAATATTCAGTTGACAACTTTACACAGATAGTGATTGGGGAGGTTGCAATGAGTCAAGAAAGTCCTTAACTGGATTTTGTATTTTTCCAGGTAAATCATTAATCAGCTGGAAATCTAAGAAACAAAGTGTGGTTGCAAGAAGTACAGCTGAAGCTGAGTACAGGGCAATGGCTGTTACAACACGTGAAGTAATATTGATTCTTTATCTCTTGGAAGACTTTGCCATTAAACATGAGAAACTAGTCTTGCTATATTGTGACAACATATCTGATCTTCACAATACTAGAGTGAAGAAACCCGTATAATAAACTTTGATGGTATATATTGGGTTAACAAATTTAAACGCAAACTGTGATTAAAACCCTAACAAGTAATTGGTAGTCGAGAAAACTGTAATTTATGGCCATAATCTGGCTTAAAACAAATCAATTCATAAGCTAGCTAGTCAATAGAAGGCCCTAATGTCACGGGCCTAGAGTCTCGCGCAGCACTGCGCCCGTGCGGCGCCCCGGGAGCCCTCCCGCTTGACTCCGAGGCAAGCCTTGCCATACCATACCACACTGGTTTCGCCCTGCCATGGGCTCATCAGGAGAGCGGCCCAGCTCTCGACCAGTTGTGCCCCACGGCACAATACCCCGCCTGCACGCAGGCTTTGCATGGGGTAAGGGCCACTAGGGTGAAACAACGCCTTAATCCGCTAAGCCGTCCCAACCCACGCAGGTTGAAACGCAGCTAGGTACGCTCTTCAATGTTGGCCTAACACGGTCACGGAATTTGTCCGTGACATCCTCCCCCACTCAATTCAGGCACGTCCTCGTGCCGAGGGAGGTCGACTCACCCTTGGACCGTCCTTGCTTTATGCCCCACTTCGACCCACTTCTCTGGCTCTGTCTAGCCAAGCTTGCTCCGATACACATGCTCGGTGCCTGAGGTCTACGCCATTGCTTCGACACCGCCGATGCCTAGGACTGCGCCATTGCTTCGACATCGAATGCTGCAACGATGCCTAGGACTGTGCCATTGCTTCGACATCGCCCGGAGAGGTGGTGCCTAGGACTCCGCCATTGCTTCGACACCACGAGGAGACAAGACACAGGGCGGTAACTTTGACTCTTCCCTGGAGTGCGTGTTTAGTCGAGTGGACACCCAAAACGTGCAGCAAGTCCTGCTCTGATACCACTCTGTCACGGGCCTAGAGTCTCGCGCAGCACTGCTCCCGTGCGGCGCCCCGGGAGCCCTCCCGCTTGACTCCGAGGCAAGCCTTGCCATACCGTACCACACTGGTTTCGCCCTGCCATGGGCTCATCAGGAGAGCGGCCTAGCTCTCGACCAGTTGTGCCCCGCGGCACAATACCCCACCTGCACGCAGGCTTTGCATGGGGTAAGGGCCACTAGGGTGGAACAACGCCTTAATCCGCTAAGCAGTCCCAACCCACGCAAGTTGAAATGCAGCTAGGTACGCTTTTCAATGCTGGCCTAACACGGTCACGAAATTTGTCCGTGACACTAAAGTAGTTGTCTATACAGCACATAAAAAAAATCAAATTTTTTACAGCTAAAAAGAAATATTTTCTTTTTCTAAAGCTAAAATCAAAAAGTCATAACTACCTTCCTTAATCAGGGTTATTATTAGCAAGGCAAACTAAAATATTTATGTGTAGATGCAAATAATGTATTAACCGAATATATGTACACATCTAAAAATTATATATAGTTTCGTTTTATTCAACCACAGTCATATTATAATTAATCACATTAATGACCTTCAATGTCATATAGAAAATTATCTTTTGATTGTAAATAAATTTAAACACACCAACCTTAACCTTCGTTATCGCAAACCATAAATGATTTGATTAAGCAAAAATAGTAATCTTAACTTTGGCTGTTGCAAACCATAAGTTATCCTTTCTTTTATCAAGCAAAGCGATAGAATAAAATCACAGCAATAGAACGAAATCGTGCTGATAACGTTTTATAAAATAATCGAAAAATATAGAGAAAAATAAAGAGAAAAGAGAGAATATAGAGGATACAAGAGTGTCATTCTTATCGATGAAAAGCCACATATATATAGGTGCATAAAGTGGAATTCTAATAGAAAAAATAGAGTCTTACTCAAATTAGAAAGATACAATTCTCACTAATTAGTAATAAAAAATTCTAGACCATATAAAATATCCACTAATTTCATAACATACCCTTTAATTTAAAACCCTTTTGTTATATAAATTGCCTCCTTTCTTGTCATTTTAAATTTAACAGCTAACTAAACAACTATTTTTATCGAACACTCTTACTTTAAACCGCTATATAAATAGCCAACAGCTAATATTTAACAACTAATAAAACAACTAACAGCTAAAACAATTAATATTGCCGAACAGATTCTAAGGGTATGTTTGGTAT
The DNA here is from genome assembly GCF_041381405.1 of Jatropha curcas. Classification (NCBI taxonomy): domain Eukaryota; kingdom Viridiplantae; phylum Streptophyta; class Magnoliopsida; order Malpighiales; family Euphorbiaceae; genus Jatropha; species Jatropha curcas. The sequence continues at coordinate 15,496,155 of NC_143160.1, forward strand.
GATGTAATCAACCATGTAATAGAATGAGAATTATATTACATGGTTGATTACATTGTTTTGTTAGACTCTTTTTTAACCTTACAATATAATTGAGTTTACATGTATAATTTTCATTACTTAAATTGATATAATATTCATTCCATTAAAAAATCTATGTAAAGCCTATTACATTCCTCAAAGGCCACACCTATTCTCAACCACCACCACCACAACCACAACCACCATTTCACCACCACCACCACCACTCCTCCTCCACCACCAACACAATCACTCACCACCACTACTCCACCACCACCATCGCAATCATCACCACAATCGCCACTGCCACCACTGCAATCACCAGCACCACACTGCAACCACCAACATCACCAATCAACACCACCATCACCACCACCACTACCACCATAATCACCATCACCACCATCACTCTACTACTCCCATCACCACAACCATTGTTGTTACCACCACCACCAGTACTCCAATCACTGCAACCACCACTACATCATCACCACCACCACCACATCATTGTTAATTACTCCATCTGTCCCAAAATATAACTCATTTAAGATTGTTGCCCAAGGATTAAGGAAGCTATTAATTCTCCTAGATTATAACAAACTCAAGGGTAATTTGACCAAATTATCCTTTATCTCAAAATCAATAGTTATTTATGAAAGTATTTATTATAACTAATTTAAATAAGGGTAATATTGAAAATATATCATTTATTACTCCTTAAAATACTCAAAACGACTTATATTTTGGGACAAAATAATTACCCAAAAATGACATATTTTAGGATAGATGGAGCATCTTTTTATTGTTATAGGAATAGGAAGAATTGAATGGAAAATCACTAAAAAGATCAAAGTGCCATAATTTTATATAGTAATTTAATTTATTCAACAAAAAATATAAAATTGTATTAAAAAATTAATTTTCCATTGCTTTAACTTTTATTTTGTTACATTACATTTTTTTAAGCTTATTTTTTTTTAATTTTCTAGTCCAAATAGTTTATATGTCCAAATAGTTCTTAATAGCTTGATATAATGAATAACTTTTGATTTAAATATTTTTTTTATTAATAATAATGTAGTGATAGAGGTAGTGGTGATGGTGGTAGAGCAAGAGTTGTGGTGATGGTGGCGGCAGCAGCGACGATAGTGGTGGTGTGATTGATAATGGTTGTGTGCTAATTACATTACATATTTATAAACAAATATAAAAATTGAATAATGATTACATTTCATAAGTTTTCTCAATTACATTACTTAATGAAATCACAATTATATTTCATTACATTACATTTTTTATTACATTATATCTTTAATTACATTACATTACATCAAATCAAACATAACTTAAACATTAAAGTTGCACTTAGAATCGACTCATTTGCACCTAAGATAAGAATCACCTTCAATTTCATGGCATTATATAGCATTAAAAAAATAATAATTAAGTAATTATTACTCTTATTATTGTTTTGAATAAATTATTAACTAACACATATTCGGGAGAATTTATTTATTTATTTATTTTGATTCCAGGTGAGAATTCTGAAGCGGAGATAACACAATACGTTTGTTGTAAATTTCTTACATGAAAGTACAACAAAAATTTGCAAAATAGCTCTTGCAAGCCAAAATAAACTTTTTCTTCTTAATTCTTCTTTCTTTCAGGAAAAAGAAAAAGTATTAGCACCGCTCAGTAATTTTGTTTGTGTTTCTAAGTCTACAGTAGAGCTGCACGAGGACAGAAAATGATCAATCCATCCTGAACTCCAGAACCCAAGAAAATGATAAATTCCATTTACTTCAAGTCTATCTGTTGATCCTCTGCAAACATACAACTAAGTATCCACCTGCAAGATAGCTAACCATTCCCATTTCAGATTTAAACATTAGAAGGAAACAGAAGAAGAAATAACAAAAGCAATGAATTCCAAGCAATGAATTCCATTTATGCTCTGATAAAAAAATCTAGCTATATTTTGTTAGTGTAGGAGTAACGCCTGTCCTCCAAAATGTATTCCACCAAAAAATAAAAACAATAACACCATGTAAAACATTAAATCTATTTTTAGTACTAATGGATTCTGCAAAATCATAAGAAATTCATTTGAAATTTCATGTCTTTACACTTGGTGTTGTACCACATGAAAAACAAAAATAGATTAATGGGTTGAAGTTACTAAAATGGACGGCCAAAGTTTTAACCAGATAAGGTTAATGGAGGATTCAGTATCCAATGGCTCAACTCCAATGGTATAACCAAATATCCAATAAAAGCTCTAGTGGACGGAAAAGGATTCTTACTTCACATCTTCAACCTAAGCTTATTTTGTTCTACCTTGATAAGCTAAGATTAGGTATCAATGAAAATGTTCATTTCAGTCTTATAAATTCAATTTTATGGAAATATAGCTAAACCAAATTTTACTATTTACAAGTGAAATTACATATTTCATATTCATTTATACCATATAAAGATAAAGAGATTTCAAGTATTGAATGTAAACGAATTAAATCCTAATTAGTAAAAGATCATAGATATTTGTTGGGAACTTTCATCAATGAAAAGAGAGGAAGTGGGATATAAATCACCTATGATGAAACTACACGGCTAACGGGAGAGGTGTTTGGGATGCAAGTGTTTTGATGCCATGCCATGCAACTGAGACTGAGAGGTTCCCACATTAGTTTGGTCCTGGAAAAGAGCAAAACATGATGTAAGCAACTGATGGAGGCATTTACATAATCCCAAGCAACGACTTAAATACCATTTCTTGTAGGTTATCCTGAATGTCAAAACAACTAGGAATTGTCTGTGATCTGCAATGCAACTGCCCCTACAAGCATAGAGACATTATCATTTTGTAACCATGTCGTATCAGCTAAGAATTACAGTTATGATTTCGCTAGTAAAGTTAAGCACCAACATCTTTAAGTACAATGTCCTAGTTTACAGCAAATTAGCATACCATCCCTTGCATCCTTTGCTGAGTCATGTAATGAGATTCATGGATAGGTGCTATGGCATTCAGTTGTCCCTACAAGAGAAATCAACCAGGACTGAGGTGCTGTGCCTGAAGATGCATCAAATACAAATATCTACATACACTATTCAAATTGTAGTATGTATTACCAGCCTTTGCATGTTATGTTGATTGCTATAATAATCATCACGGCCAGAAGCTATGGAGCTTAACTGTCCCTAGAAGAAAAAAGAAAGTGTGATTAAATAGATAATTCTTTCATATGCCAATTAGATAAATTTTATATAGTATTGATTACACACATCTGATAAGAAACTCCACAATTTGTTGTTGAAAAGACTACATACCATTCCCTGCACAATTTGTTGAGGGCCAAAAAATCCATCTAGGTTCGAAGCCCTTGAGTTTAGCTGTTCCTGCAATGGACTGTCCATCAACTTTAAAGTTCAAGGAACAATCATCATTAAATAACAACAGAATAGTAGACAACAAGTAATAATGATCACTATAAGTTTACATCATACCATCCCTTGCATGCTCTCTTGCATTTCATACGAACAGTCACGTCCTGATTCTCGTAAACTTGAGTGTCCCTGAAACATGCAAAGAACACACTTCACCAAATTCTTCCCAGCATATCACAATCTGCATTTATTTAGATGTGAAATGGGGAGGCGTACGACATTACTAACCAATTGCTGCCAGCTTTCATGCATCCCAATTGTTATGACTTCTGGCTCTGAATGTACCTAAATGAAGACAAAGGCCTACTTATACAAACAACCATATATAACAATTTTCTCACAAAGCAATTACCACCAAAACCAGGCTGACCAGTCTCTTTCCTGAATTATCATCCTTTTGCTTTGTCTTGGATGCACCATTGGTTTGATCCACTTCTTCATAGTCAAGAGGTCTGTTGGAAGATGGCGAGGTTGGCACCATTAGACATTGAATTGAATTATTCACACTCTCACATTTTCTCAAAGCTTCTTCCAATGCAGTGAATGCGATGTTATAACTCTCTTGAGATAAAGAACCTTCGTCACCCAATTTGAATGCCCGTCTGCATAGATCATTGTAGCGGTCAACTCTGGATTCGATCTTATCTAGTTGTTCCCTCATCGTTTCTCTACTTTTAGCATTCTTTGTCCACCGTTTCAAAATATATTGAGAAGGAATACTATGCACACCAGACATTTGCATAACAATCAACACATGTCTACAAAGGAAACCATTGAACTCAAACAAATGGCAGGAGCAAGAAAAAGAAGATGTTTTGTCATTCCACACCACAATGAAATCTTGATTCTCTTCAAAATCTTGAACCTTGAAGGTTTTGGTTTCTCCATCTTCACTTTCTTTTCTAGGATGACAAGCAACTACTCCCAAAACCTCAACCTGGAATTTCTTAAATATTGCATGTGTGTACAAAGTAGCCATCTGTTTCCCAAAAGGTGATGGAGATTTCAGCCCTGGTTGTTTATGCCAAGTTTCAAAGTCCGCTTTTGCTTCCTCATCAAATTTCTCTTGGAGAATTGCTTTATGTTGTTCTAAGAACTCCTTCATTGTAGTCTTTCTTTGCATGTGTTTATCAAAAAGAGAGATTATACTTTCTGACCGTTGGGCTGTAGACATCCCTGCCAAAAATTTGTCTTTCAAGAACATAGGTATCCATCTTTGCCTATCTTCATACAATGACTGAAACCATAGGTCACTTCTTAAATTGAATCTCTCGACCATTTTCCACCATCGCTTATCAAACTGTTCATTGGTCCAAGACGTAAAGACACATTTGTTAAACTTAGTCATGAAAATTTCATGCTGCCTCATTACATAACTGAGTTTCTCAGGAACCTTGCTCATGATATGCCACAAGCAAAACCCATGATATGTGTCAGGAAAGACTTCTGCAATGGCTTCTTTCAGGGGTTTGTCTTGGTCCGTAAGAATCACTTTTGGAGCATGTCCTCCCATTGCTCTAAGCCATGCTCGCATCAGCCAAACATATGTTGCTTTAGTCTCATCAGCTACTAAAGCACGTCCTAGCAACAAACATTGGAAATGATGATTTACACCAATAAAGGGAGCAAATGGTAGTTTATAGTCATTCTTAATATATGTGGTGTCAAAAAAGATAACATCACAAAAATAGCCATAATCAACCCTAGATTTGGCATCAACCCAGAACATATTTCTCAAACGCTGTTCTTCATTCAGATCTACTGCATAGAAAAAGTTCGGATTCTCATTCTGCATACATGTAAAATAGTCAAGCATAACTTGAGCATCTCCCTCCTCTAAAGACAAATGCCGTATGCTGCCTGATTGAGTTGTCACATTAGTCTTCTGATTCTCATGCTTCTTGTATCCTCCTGATCGTCTAGACATTGAAACATACACTTTCTTGGTTCTTGCCCTTATAGCATGCAGTGCATCATCATTGTTGTTACCTAGATCTAAATTCCTATGACCACGAAAGTAATATGCCTGGTCCGGAGAAATTTCATGGTTGTGCTCCTTTATGAAGGAACGAATAACCCATCTCCCATCTTGCTGCCTTCGTTTTACATGCATACAAGCTTTACAATCTGTTTTTGCCCATGATCGATTTATTCTACCTCGTTTTCTTTTGACAGGAATGCTCGGAGTGTTATCTGCATCTATAGCAGGATGTGCCATTTCAGTACTCGTTTCTCGCCTAGTTCCATATCGAGTGCATACAAATTTAGCATCAATAAATTTTCCAGACATCCTTGATCTACGGCTTGCTTTAGTGATGGTGGCAAATCCAATAGACTTGGCATACTCTTTATAGAACGAAAATGCCTCCTCCTTTGATTCAAATTCCATTCCGTCATGGGGCTCTAAATTCTTTACAGCATTCAAGTTTATTCCATCTCCAGCATATACTTTGAGTGTAGTATCAAAAGGTCTTCCACTAACAGTTGGTCCACTGTCCTTATCATTCTCAGCAATGTTTTGGCAATCCACAATCACTCTGTTTCCATCATGCAATCCATTGCCACCATCCACCATATCAGCATTTACATTGGATCTGCTATCTTCTGTATGATATTCTCCTGAAGGCTTCTCAAGATCTATGCCCATGGAGAAGATTTAATTACTAAATAGAACTTACTGCACATATTCCTGAAAAAGTTCACAAATTGTCCACCAATTAAGGCGCAAATTTTAGTAAATTAAGCCCATCCAAATGGTTCAGCTTATTCCAATGCAATGTGAATACATCAAAAGCAGAAAATTGAAAACTAATGAAAACATTATTACTTCAATTTGCAAAGAAACGAGCACAGAAAATTCACCATTATATATTATTACAGGACAGCATCGAGTTAAATGGTATCAGCAGTAAAAAAATAACATACTGACAGAAGAAAACAAGTTGTCACGGGAGAAAAAACAACCAATAAAAAAATGTAAGAACACATGCACACAAAATAGTAATTGGTGATTCACGACATCTAACATGGTGATCATCCTCCCAAGCAAAGACACCGGACGGCATTAAGCCAGTCATCAATTAAGCTGAAAATATGACAGACCATAAACAAAAATCATGTATATTATTTTTCTTATGTCAAAGAATTCTACTTATGATAGACGGCTTGCTTACAGTTACATGTCTTGCAAACTGAAAATATTACCATCAAAAGGCCAAGAATCATTTTCTGAATTAATCCATTTAAACAGCAAGGTGAATTAAGTTTGAAGCATAGATCAAATGGAACAATTCAATGGCTGGCTCCACTGCCTTATCTCTTAAGTTAACCTTCCATCACAAATATGACTTATAATTTGCCAATTTTTGCATTTTTTTTGTCAACTGTGTATGGTACACAGATATGCCTAGGCTTTTTAAAATTTGAAGGCTAGTTTTACTTGTGCAGCTTACTTGAATCACATATAGCCATAATATATAATGGTGAATCTAAAAAGTCCACTGATAATTTATTACAGTGTTGAAAGAGTGTTTGAGGGCTCCAAGGTCAAGCCATTTTAAATAACAGCAAGTTCAAGAAGTACTCCGACATTGAATCAACAAAGTTGCAATAACTTTCTAGATCTAGGCATGCATGTGTCACAGAGTTTCTCAATTTTGAAATCTAGGACTAGACAGAACTATGCCTTCTCTGCATAAAAGGCCTTGACCCAGTTATAATTTAAACACATAAAAATAAAGCATGGCAAGTGCATATAGAATCTCACACCCATATCATATAATGCTTCAACAAGGATTCTCATGGATATAAGAATGGACTATCCCCCATTCTTGACCCATAAATTTGAGAAAAACTATCCTAAAACCTTAAAACCCTGCACCCCGATCTAACCCCACATACTGAGAAGGGGAAAAAAATTTTTTTAAAAAAAATGCATATATGCAGCAGAAAAGATACATGGAATATTAACTGACAGACTAAAGAAAACATTGAAACAATTTAAAAGAAGCTATTTTGCTCTTAATACGAACTTGAATATAGCAAACTTAAATATGAAACTAGGGCTACAAATTACAGTGGTAGGTCTCCAGGTAATCTTCATTATATATTTAAATTACAAAATGAAAGATTGCACCAGAACTGCGACCATTTTGGTTTATATTTTCCTCTACATAACTTTATTTGAAAATATTATCTCTATGGACGCTCCCCATAAATTTATTTGAACAAGTAGGAGGAAGGTTGTGTAGATCAACCCTCCCCAAAGTCCACACATGTGGGATGTTTCATGCACTGGATTGCCTTTTTATGCACCCACCACATAACCAGCAATCATAGTGAAAATTGAATCAGTATGAGGTAGCATGGCATCCAAAATCAATTGGGATAATCTTCAGTTATGGGAGTAAAGATAAATTGGTGGATAGGTAATACAAAACAATAAGACAGCAGTGAAGTGTCATGTAGTGAACAGAGAAAATGAAAAAGCAAAACTAAGAAATTTCCCACTTCATGAAATCAATTCAAATAACAAAACAGAATATAGGATAGAGCTCATTTAACAATTCTCACACAATGATCAAGCAAATAAGTGAGCTCAACCAAAAAGCAAAAAATAAAAAATAAAAAATAAGAAAAGCCAAATACTCACTTCACAACAAATTATTCAGTAAAACAAAAATGCATCTACCAATTAAAATGTGAAAATTTTAATACAAACAACAAACATAAGTAAGTGGGTTAAGAGCATGTGATCTTATACACTACTAACCAATAACTTAACAAAAGACAAACCCAGTGAAGAACAAAAACCGAAGAAACGTTGATCAGGAACAAAACTTTAAAACGAAACAAAATTTTAAAAATTGAGAGCCAAATTATATATGTGAACTAAGCTAATAAGACACAGAAATACAGTAAAATAAAAATTTAATTTGTTAAAACTAAACTGGAATTGGAATCAAAGTAGGAAGAGTGGATAAGAGATTATTACATGGACTGATGGTCAGCACCATAATTTGGTGGCGAGTAGAGAGATTTCTGATTTTGCGGGTTGATCGTTAGGGCAAAAGTATGCTGTACTCGCAATCTCTAATTGGGATACTCGCGTAAACTTGCTGCTGAATCTCAATTCGGGTCGGTGTAATCAAACGGATTGTGGCGATTCAAGTCAGATTACACGAACCGGAATAATTCGGTTTCATTGAGCAGGTCGGGTTAACCATCTTTTAAATTAAGCCCAAACCCGTCCTTGGCAGAAGGTCGGATACGGGTCTTGGTCAAATTTATTTTATTTCTTAAATAAATTGGACTGGGCCCGACTTAGGAGTAAATCACAGATCCAGCCAACTAATCAAATCAGGTTGTAATTTTAGGTTTAGTTTACATTTTTGTTTTTTTTTTTTTTTGTTCTTTAATAACCTTCAAAATAAACAAAAGTGATTGTTCAAAGTTGTTTAATATTCGTCTTTTTTTATTTTTAATTTATCATTTTAAAAATAAAAATAAATTTTATGAAACCATAAGTCTTAGTTGATAGAATTTTGGTTTATATTGTTGTTAATGTCAGCCCATTATTAAGGTCCATGTATGTAAGTCCAAGCCACAGCAGTCTAGAGAAGAAGTAAAAAAGAAGACATCACTGAGAGAAATTATTTGGGGGCCTAGGACCCAATTGTGTAAGAGACATCTTAATAAATGTGGGAAATAAAATTTTAAAACAAATAAAACGTTAGAAAAATTTAGAAATAAAGAGAATGTTATTCTTGGTCAAATATAAATTAATAATTCTCAATCTGACCTTAACTGGTATATACACTGATCTACTAGAAAAATTGATTTTAGAGAATAAACTTTGAAATATACATCAGAAAAAATATACACTATTAGGCATTTTATAATGAAAAAAATCTTAGTGTATGATTTATAGGAATATTGTAGCATGCATACATATATATATATATATATATATATATAACAAGTTTCTGTAAATGAATGTTAAAATTTCATAGATGTAACGCTTTGGAAATCCTAAATTCTAAATAGTAGCTTACTGGATTGTGAATAGTACCACCCGAGAGGGAGATGATATTTTATTCAATCCAAAAATTCATAATTAATATTTATAAAGTTGATTTAGACTTAGTATGTGTGTTTCAAATAGTAAAACTGGAGTATAATTTTTATGTTAGAATTTAAGCTATAGGTAAATGGTGTTTTGGGGTTTTATTAGAAATTAGAAAATATAAAAATTGATTTTATTGAATGAGTTTAAGAGTTTTGTGGAGTTAATTATGATTTATGGAAGTTTTTAGTAGAAAGAATTGTGGCTTTTGGACAAAAGAAATATGGCTTAATCTTAACTTTTGGTGAGACAACATAGTAGATAATTGTAAACACCTAAACTCTACACTTGGAGAATCCAAGCCAGACTTAGAAAATCCTTCAAATCGAATCTGAATCGAGCAAATAAAAGTTAATTTAAAAGATATGGATAATTTGCATTGATTTGGATATAACTCCTTATCCAAGTCGAGTTTCCTCGATAAATTAAATACAATGGGAAAATAGACATTTAGAGCTTTTCAATGGTACCTTACGGGCTAGAATTGAAGTTAAATGGACCTTGAAGGGGTCAAATCAGGAAAAAATTAGCTGAACCAAATCAAATCAGCCAGAACCCAGCCAGCCGCCTTGGCTGGCCACTGATCACTGGCCAAATGCCTTCGACCAGTTGTCAACGGTGGCCAACCGCTAACCAGTGGCTGGAACTGCCCATGGCCAATGTCTAGAATTTTTAATCCCACATCGGTTTTTGTGCCAAACCCCAAGACCGTTTTTCCATAAACAATGACTTATTTTTAGCTCCATTCCAAGAGATAAGCAGGCATGCTTAACTCTCTAAAAAATCGAGCTAAGGACCCAAATCCACCAAACCCCTCCTTCACTTTGTTCTTTTGTTATAATTCTATTAGGAGATGTGTGATTGCTTTAGAATCCCCATCAAGGGCTAGAGGAGATACTTCCTTATTTTATACTTAGCTTTTAATTATTTTTTATTTTCTTTACTACTTTATTTTATCCCTTTCTATATTAATGCCATTCTTTTGTTCATCTAAATTCTTTTTTTTTTTTACATTTGAGATTGAACATTAAACTTTAACCAATTAATTGAACACTTAAATTGAAAAATTTTATCTTCAAATCCTCCTTGGTTTCGTTGATTAGTACACTTTTTCTAAAACTGGAGTCAAATAGAGGTTTTTTTAAGTTCACCTAAATAATGAAATTTAAATGGCGACGCTACAAAACTCTTTCGTGAACTTCACCCAAATGAGCATTTTGATCCATTTTAACGGATTAGACATAGCACTCAGGTTGGGACCTTATAGCTAGAGACTCCATTAGGGAGTAAAATAATTTTTATAAAGTGGACTAATAATTGGTTTAGAAAATAAAACAAACTTTATTTACCAACGTTCACTTAATTGGCCTTCTTTTAATGTTCAATATTTCATGGATTACGACATTTACATTTATCCTTCAGTACAATTAAGATAAACTTTATGGGTTCCCAGTAGTGTCATATCAATAAGTCTCCTTGAGACTATTAAGAGGTTGCGAAGGTTTCTAACCCGTGATTAATTCTCAGATCCTTTCTGAGATGTACCAAGTATGCAATATTATTGGACCCAAGTATAGTTTCTTATTTCACATATTGTTAAGTATATTGCTGGTATAGTGTGATGAGACCCTATTGATCCAATGGCCACGAAATAGCACTTTCGTCTGAGCACCGTTTCATGTACAGCTTCTTTTCTTGCTACACCCCGAACACTGTACTCAAGCCTCCAATTAACCAAGCCACCTAAACCCATTTCATGTAATGGTATTAGAATTATGGCCTTAAGTTGTACGTATCCTAATAATTAAATATCTACGTGAATTTCATGCAAATGATTTTCCTCACACATACTACATGCATATCACACATACACCTTATGGACCAATAATTAAGGTGCCATTTACCATGTGTCCTACATTTGCGCCCTAGGATTTTAGGTCTCTACCTCGTGATCTTTTAACTCTAACCTAGTGTTTCCTACCCTTGTTTTGAAGGAAAACATGTTTGGAGAACTTAGGAATGAACAATTGGATACCCTACAAAGACAGTTTGAAACTGCTATGAAGAAACAAGAAGATAGTTTCAAGAGTAGAGAGCCATTCTAGATGATGTCTCCAATGTCATGTTGCAAGCGCTAAAACTTGACAAGTGAAAATTAGACCATGATGATATGGTTCCACCTGAGTCTAGCCAATTCAACTCGGCTCAAAAGGCTAATGGAAAATCCTCTCTGTCATATGAATCAAATTTTTAGGTGAAGAGAATGTTAGGAAGATGATGGAGAAGATGGATGCCATAAAAAGAACCTTCATAGCTATCAAAATTAATAAGTAGGTAATTAATATGGACTCCCTAGCTCTGTATCTTGCCTCCTAAGTTTAAGATGTCTACCACAAACAAGTTTGATGGCACTACTTGTTCCAAAATGCACCTAAAGATGTATGTAGGTGCCCTAAGTCCCTTGGGTGTAAGCAATGGACTCCTTGCTCAATTATTTCAACTATCCTTAATTGTTGTTGTATTGAGATGGTTTATGTGTTTGGACAAATCCCACAAGAAGAGCTGGGAGGATTTTTGTTAACGCTTTCAAGAACTAGTATCATTACAACATCAAGATCGACATTTCATTAAGGGACTTGGAGACTAATAAGCAAGACTCAAAAGAGCCCTTCTTTGCATCCAATACAAGGTGGAGGGCTAAAGTTGCTCAAATGGTAAACAGATCGAATGAGCAAGAGCAGAAGGATATGGTGATGAAGAACCTGTTACCGATCTACTAAAGTCATCTGCAAACCCAATACTTACCTAGTTTCGAAGCAATGATCTCCACAACTACTAAGGTTAAGGACTTAATCCAATTTGGTTCGAATAATAATGAATTGATTGGTTCAAGGTACCAAAGAGGTCTAATTTTGTTCCAACTCCACCATTTAGAAGGCTGGTGAGTTTCTCATATCACTGGTCAGGCCCCAGTCAAGATCGATAAAAGATGTTTCTCCACTAGTGACTGAGGTTCCTAATTTCGAGGTCCCTATCACTCTCATTTACAAAAAGGCACTTAAAGAGAAGTTGATTCAATCACTAGAGCTAAGAGACTTATCTCAGACAAAGGGATATAAGTCTTCAGAGTATTATGATTATCAACAATTGATAGGACATCAGACTAAGTCTTGTTGGAGTTTGAAGTGTAGTATCCAGGACTTAATGGATCAAAAGGCTACCCTGCTTCTAAAGCAGACCTCCAATATCACAAGCAATTATCTACCGAAACACCACATCAACTCTAGCTCCAATATCTCTCAAATGACACTCAAATTGCATAACACTGGAATGAAGTTTCTCTCTTCAAGAACTTGGATTTAGAGTCCACTTGTTCAATTCTAATGAAAAATGGCTAAAAAATAAAGAGAGAGGGGAGGAAAGGTGGTATCATCGATCAGGAATAAGGGGAAAAGGAAAATAGACTTTCTCTCTCCTCGTGTGATAGGTTACAGACAAGCTGGTTCATTTCACGTTTTGGTTCACTCGATTTAGTTTTTAGCAATTTTCTCTTAGTTTCCAATGGTTAAAATCTAGTTTTCTAGGTTTTTAATTTAGTCTTTAGTTCAAGTTAACAAGTAATAATCATAAATAATAATTTAAATTGTCTAATTAAATTTTTAAATAAAAAATCTTTTGAAAAAGGAAATTAAGTTATTTTATTAAGAATGCTAGCGAATATTGTCACAAAGATTAACACCATGGATCGACCATGGAGAGCCGAAATTGGACCTATAGGAAAGGCGCGATCATGTTATAGAAGAATTGCTAAGAAAATATATAACAATGGCATAAAGAATATTAGAGAGGCTAAAGAAATGAAGAGAGAAGGAAAGAGACAAAGGAAATTGCCATGAAATTTTCTCTCCAATCCCTGAGAAAGTGGAGCCTCTCTTTACCAAATTAATAAATAAATTAATTACCCAATTGAACATTAACTGGAGTTAATTTTTGTTGCAAGCATGATTCATGGAAGAAAGCATCAAAGATCAACGACTTCCTCACATTAACAACCCTAAAGAGTTTTCTTGATTCATTTTGTTGTTCTAATCTCTTTCTCTAGGGATGAAGTTTTTTTATTCTCTATAATATCATCTGGGTTGAAAATAAAAATGAATGAAAAGAGAAAAGATGAAGGTTTTGATGATTTTGGTTTAAACAGATTGTATTTTTGTCTTTTCAATACAAATTAATTAGAAAAACTTAAAAATTTGATAGAAGAACTAAAGAGTTGGAAGGGATCAAAACTTAGGGATGTAATTATATATTTCAGAAAAAGCAAATCTTGACTACTATATTTAACGATTATATAGGAAGATAATAGTAATTTTTTTTCTATCTTTAAATATCTACAAATTGATTAAGATGATTAACTCAGTTTTTTTTTATAATAATTAACTTATATTAAAAAAAAGGCACACATACTTAGTATGCCAATTTTTATTTATTTATTTTTTTTTGAAATGTAATTCATTAACAATAATATTAAGAATTAGAAATAAGCATATAGACCAGACATAAAACCTTACTATTAGTAGCTAATAGAGTTGGTTTAATGAAATAAAGGAATTCATATTCTTTTGAATAATGAAACTAAAACTAAAAAAATAATATTAGATCTTTCCGCTCGGAGTTGATATTGACAAAAGATATAAATCTTCATAATTGCAACTAGCACGTTATTTGATTTGAACATCAAAGTAATAACTCCAATAGATCTTCTATAACTGGATTATTTTCCAATAAGTTACAATATATGTGTGTCAATAGTATTAATAGAGGAACATGCCACACTACCAGTGTCCATCGATTGAAGGTCCACTCATGCAAATCAAGATCTAAAGTTTCTAACCAAATAAAATCAAATATCATAACTTTTAGTAATAAACCCTCACAAGAGGCACAAAGAAAAACTCCAAATATGGAGACAACTAACAATAACAAAACAAAAAAGACAAATATATTATAGAAAAATCAGATTTGAGTTTATTAAAGGAAAAGAAGATTAAAAGCAAAAGAATATGAAGTGAAAGAGACAGTGGTCCCAAACCGAAATTAGGGTTAAAAAACTAGGGAGAAAAGAGGAAAAGAGAGAGAGAGCTGAGTCTTTTGGATTAATTGAGTACTTTTTAATTTTTTAAAATGCCAAATTTTAAGTTAGCACATTCCTAAATGTTTAAAAATCTCTTATACATTTGCACATACAAAGAGGCAAAGAAATGTTTAGCAATATTGAACCCACATGCTCATTTTAGGCTATTCCACAGTTTGAGGATTATTATTGATTATGAGTTAAAAATTAGATAACTAAGAAAAAAAAAAATCAAGGCATGTTCTCATTTTAGGTTGAGGATATATGGCACAAGGCACATGACTTTCCAGTCAAAATGTTGACCTAATCTACCTCACTCTCTATTGGATTTATTTATTTATTTAATTTATCCATGTATTTGTACTAAAAGACAATAATGTTGACAATAAAAATTTAATTACTTGAATATAATATTTTAATTTGCTTTTTATAAAAATGCACCGATCTTCCACATAATTTGCTTTTTAAATATGATTAAGATTCCCAATTCCCACAGTTTTGACCTTGAAAATCTTAAAATCAAAATAATGTACTAAACAATGTCATTTGAAATATCAAGCTGTATAAAATATTAATCTAAAAAGACAAAAAAAAAAATTATTATCCTAACTGTAAAGGATGGTTTATTATATTAATAATTCAAAAAGAATCATTTAAAAAATATATATATAAATTAAGAGCGCAAGTTGCTAAGGTAATTAGACAAAACAGTTCATTTAAACCCATTGATTTTTTTCAAGAACCTCTCTGATATAAAATTATATAATTAATATGTAATTATATATATATATTAATTATATAATTTTATTAATGCAAAGTCTAATTCAAATTATTACAATCACAAATTTTGTATTACACCTAACTAAATTACTATATGTCCAACTTAATTATATATTAAAATAGCCAATTATCTTAATTACTATTAACTATTTGGGACAATAATTATTTCGCCCCTAAGGTTTGACCAAACTAACCAAGTCATCCCTGTAGTTTAACAATATTAATTAATGATCCCCGAGATTTATATCCATCAAAACATTTGGTCATTCTATCCATTTTCTCCAGATTTTTGCATTAAAACCTCAAAAAAAAAAAAAAATACCCTGACATTTAATAATAAAAAGACTAAACTAACCTAGATTAGAATTTTCATTTGTCGTGGAGGGAAAACGAAGAGTCAAGGTATACATTAATTATTTGATATTCACCCAAAAAAAAAAATTTTCAATATAATGTGTCACTTTACTGTCTTGAGCCACCAACAAAAAGATAAAAAAGAAAAATATACACCGAGTGAATTTCAATAAAAATAATAGGTATTTAATTTTAGGTATCCATATTCAAGAGAACAAGTTATTTTATATATTATATTACAAACTACAACTAATGAAATGAAGATAGGAAGGAATAGTAAGAATATTTTAGAAAATAAAAAAAAAATTCACCGTTTTTACAGAATTTCAATTGTAAATTTGATAAGATTTAATTGTCATTCCGTGATAAAGCAAATAATTTAGATTAGTTTAGTCCTTTTCTTCTTAAGTGTAATGATATTTTAGTCTTTTTTAAAGATTTTAACAGAAAAATCAGGAGAAAATAAATAGAATGACCAAATGGTTTGACAGAGATAAATCTCAAGGATCATTAATTAATATTGCTAAACTGCAAGGATAACTTAGCTAGTTTTATCAAACCTCATGGACGAATTAATTATTTTCCAGTCTTATGTGTCAAGGTATTTTAGTCTTTTTCAAAGGTTTTAACGGAAAAATCTAGAGAAAATGGACGGAAGGACCAAGTGGTTTGACGGAGGTAAACCTCGGGGACCATTAATTAATATTGCCAAACTGTAGAGATGACTTAGTGAGTTTGGTCAAACCTCAGGAACGAATTAATTATTTTTCCTAACTATTTTGATGGTTTGAACATGTTATTAAATTAAAATTGTAGATACGTATATTAATCAATAATAAAATTGAGAAAATATTGAGCATCGAAGCATAATTAATTATTAAAATTATGAAAATCTTAGATAGCACATATATGTGCGTGTGGCTAAATACATAAATTCATCCCTGAACTTTATTACTTTAATTTTGTGGTCCCCATAACTTTTACTTTGACCCATTAAATACTTTAACTTATAAAATTCTATCTGTTGAACACTTCAACTTGTAGAATTATCTTATTGAATATTTCAACTTGTAAAATTATATCAATTAAACACCTATTAAATAGTTGAAAAATATAAAAATTATTATTTCAAAAATTATGCTGACCACATATAAATTAATATTTTGTATATAAAAGTCAAAAATCCTTAAAACTATTGCTATTAGTGTGGAAAAGTGTAAAATGTTATAATTTGCAAATTCAGGTGCATGGTAGATTATTCATAAAATCTGAGGTGTTACAAGACTAAAGTTAAAAAATTTAGAGGTGAATTTATGTATTTGAATATATATCCAACCAAGTGATGCATACTTTTATAATATACAGTTGATTATGAATTTATGGTCATATAGAGGGTTAGTTTACTGAAGCAAATGAAGCTTAAGAATGAGCTAAAATCGAAAATTTTAATTGGATCAAACTAAATTAATTTAATTTAATTATATAATAATTTAGTTTGATTTATATTTTAAAAAACCTTTTTTTACAAGTTAAATTAATTTGGTTCTACTCTAATTGAATTATATCGTTTACAAACTCCTACTTGTATTTCATAATTTACACACATGTTTTCACATTCAAATCAGAATATTCAAGTAGAATTCTTCAAATAATAGTAAATTTCAAATTTATTTTGAAGTTTTTTTTACAAAAATCTTATCCACATATTATTAGTTTGACAATTAGTAGTGCCTTTATTTTAAGTCTAACGACAATTTGGACCATGAACTTTAGCACCTACCCTCACATTATAAAATACAATTTGGACCAAACCCCAGCATGTGAATGCCACAATCATATCAATATATCATATAATTTATTTCTTATTTCATTCTCGTATAATTTTATATGCTTTGCCACTGGCATGTGCTCCCCACGTGACACACAAGTGGTTTGAGTTAAAACTTCTTTTTTTTATACTTGCACGAGGTATTGAAGCTCTGTCAAACGGTCCACAAACTTGATTAATCATTGTTTCCCCTTGAAACGGTCCACAAACTTGATTAATCATTGTTTTCCTTTGAAGACAAAAGGGTTGGCCCGGAGAAATTCGAGTTACAAAGGTCCGAACCTATGACCTAAGCCATGGTGATCAATCCCGTAAGTTTTCTTTTCCACTGAGCTACTCCTATTTGGGTTAAAACTTCTAATTTTAAATGCCAACTTCTTCTTATATTTATAAGATTGACTCTTATTTTAAATAAATTAAAAATATAAGTTATTTATAATTTTGGTTTAATTGTTCATACGAGCCCATAGTTGATAGTGATTGCTAATAGTTAGTAATTGGTAGTTGATAGCGGTTAATTGATAAATATAGGTGTTTGGTTAAATTTGGTAATAATTACTGTTCAGATATAAAATGATTATAAGAGGATAATTATTTTTATATATTATGATGTGCAATACATTTTTTTTTTAATTTTAAGGTAAATATATTATTTTTATTTTAATATATTATACACATGAAAAAATTAACTAAAAAATTTTTAAAATAATATTTAATAGAAAATTAATTTAATCAAAATTTTTTATGATATTTTTATTAATATAACCATTTGATTTTGCAATGGACGTTGGTATGCTCTCGTAGCATCGCTCGTTTTCTCTTTCGTTTTTAGGGTTTGTTAAGGTTTTTGTTAGGGTTTTGGCCGCTTTTTTCCTATGGAGCGTGACTCTGGCCACTTGTCCCTTTCTGTAGAGGAGGAGGAGGAGATCCCTATTGGTCCTAGGAAGGCAGCGTCAATGGAAAACTATGAGTTCTGTATAGTAGGGAGCTTTTTTACCTATACTACTGTTAACCTCCAAAACATGAAAACGGTGTTTGCTAATTTGTGGCACCTACTAGGAGGGGTAACCATATTAGATCTAGGTGCGATGCGGTTCTTATTCTGTTTTTACAACAGTGTTGATTGGGAGAAGATTGTTAATCATGCTCTATGGACATTTAGTCGCCTCCTATTATTCTAGAGCTAGATAAAAGATGGGGAAGTCTCGATGCACATTCCTTTATTGTTTTCAAATTTTTGGGTGCAAATACACAATTTACCAATTGGTTTTATGACCAAACCAGTGGCTATCTCTTTGGAAAATTTCATGGGTTCCTTTATCGAATACGATGCTCATAGTAGTACTAATCCCTCCCATAAGTATGTCAGGTCGGACATCTGATAGCCTCTGAAGTGAAGGAAGAGAGTGGTTGGCTCGAAGGATAACATTTACTACGTCCAATTTCATTATGAGAGACTGCCGGTCTTCTGTTACTTGTGGGGGAAGTTAGGGCACACTAATTCATTTTTTGAGATTAGATTACACAAGGCAAAGAAATATCTGAAACCGAAGTGGGGTGATTGTCTGAGGGTACCAACTCATCAACTGTCTCAATCTCAGAGCTACTGGTTACATGAGGAGGGTAACTTTGAGCTACCGGATTCAAGGGTATCCAATAAGGGGCATGCTGGCGATGATAAGTTCGCATTAAAATCACAAGGTTTCTGAAATATTTTTATGGTTTTAATGGAAACTTAGACATGAAGGACATGATGGAGGTTATATGGACACAGATAATGCAAGATGGGCCATGATAGCAATTGCGGGTTTGGGGAAGGATGGGGTGTTACAATCGGTTGAAGCAAAGAAAAGACCGAGGAATAATATGCATATTTTTCTACTTCTGTTTCTAAACCTAAGGATTCAATTGTTAGCTCTCACCTGTTAGCTTCGATCATGGGTAGCTCTAAAGCGGCTGATCCCCACAAGCGGGATAGTGGAAAGCTATGAAGATCTTTAGTTGGAACTACTAGGGGCTTAGCAACTCCCAGACAGTATAGGCACTCAAAGATTTTGCTTTGAGCTATAGGCTGGATGTGATTTTTTCTTATGGAGACATTAGTTCACAGGGAATGAATGGAAGTTTTATATAGAATGATCAACTATGATGGGTGTTTTACAATCGATAGGTTGGGAGAAGTGGCAGGCTCTCTATGCTTTGGCGAAATACTGTTAAGATATCTGTTAATGGCTACTTTCAGAATTTTATTGATTGTGCTACTGATGAACTAAATTTTCAATGGAAACTTATAAGTTTCTATGATTTTTTGCAAGGACATCGTCATAGGGCTTCCTGGAAGCTTCTCCAGGCACTAGTAGCGAGGCATGACCTTCTATGGTTATGTTTTGCCTATTACAATGACATTGCTGT
This sequence comes from Jatropha curcas, assembly GCF_041381405.1. Classification (NCBI taxonomy): domain Eukaryota; kingdom Viridiplantae; phylum Streptophyta; class Magnoliopsida; order Malpighiales; family Euphorbiaceae; genus Jatropha; species Jatropha curcas. The sequence continues at coordinate 15,516,249 of NC_143160.1, forward strand.
TGCGGAAGAGAAAGTTGCAGGTGTTCCTCATTCCCGTTTATTGCTGATAGGCTTTCAGGAGGCTTTGAGTGACTCAAATCTTCATGATTTACCCTTTATTAGATCAGTGTTTACTTGAGAAAGCAGGACAAGTAATGATTATTGGTTAGGAGAAGCTCGATAGAGCTATGGCCAATCCAAGTTGGTCTGCGACTTTTCGCGAAGCTGTATGTACTACACTGGTACACTCGGTATAAGACCATTCCCCCCTTTTTATTGAAATGAGTGCAGAAGATAGTATTTCCTCTCTTAGTTCTTCCATTTTGACAATGCCTAGTTACTTAATGCGAGTGTGGTTCAAATTGTTAAAGATTCATAGGAAAGCGCTATGGGCTTGAATATCATAGGTAAACAGAATCGGGTAATTGAGGACTTGAAGATATGGGGTTCACGTCGAAATAAAGATTTTTGGAGGATGAAAAGGCTAATAAAACAATAGTTGGATTTTAAAAAGGATTCTAACAACATTAGTTATATTTCAAATCTGAAGGAACAATGGAACACGATTCTGGCAGGGGAGGAGCTCTGGCGACGTTAGAGTGCAAAGTTGTTTTGCTTCAATCATGGTGATAAAAATTTGAAATATTTCCACTCATATATAAAGGCTCGACATAGGTACAACAAAATCGAAAAGCTAAAAGGAGATGGCGGCAAGTGGTTTACTGAACCCGCAAAACTGGATGAGTTAGTATTTGATTATTTCAAAACTATTTTTGCAAAGGGGGAGTTCGAAGGTAGTAGAGTGTTAGACTGGTTCCGAATAGGGTTAGTTTGGAGGATAATGAGTTCTTGACAGAAGATTTCTCGAACGAGGAATTTTATGAAGTTGTGTTCCAGATGCATCCAAACAATACCCTAGACCTTGACAGATTAAATCAATCATTTTTTTAGAATTTTTGGAACACTATATGTGGGATGTGGCAGATGGGTGTAGGTCTTGGCTTCAACAAAGCACTTTACCTCAATCTCTTGCTGAAACTTTAATTTTCCTGATTCCTAAACTTGATAATCCCAAAAGTATTAAAGACTATCAGCCTATTGCTTTGTCACTACAAAAAAAATGCTAAATTTCGACTGAGGTCGGTCGCAAACTTGCGATGCATTTATGATCACGTGCGACAATAGTGGAAATGAGAGAAGTTAATTATTTAGAGACTGCTTTGCGACTGATCTGCGACAAAATTAGTGATGGTATTACGACCGATTGCTCGTCCGTCGCTAATCTTGGCACTAATAATTTTTGCGAGTTTGATTTTTATCTTGCGACCAAATGGTGATGTATTAGAGACGAACTTGCGAGTGATTTTTCGATCGATTTAAAGTCCATCGCTCAAGTTTGCGCAACAATTTACTGCCAAATTTTACTATTGGTTGGCTACCAATTGGCAATGCCTTTGTGACTGATGTGGATTTCTATGGTTGCGACGTAATTCAATTGCAAGTCTTTTGCATACAAAATGGCAACTCTTGATTTAATATTGCGATCAAACTAATAAGGTTTGCAACCGATATGTCGGTCATAAAATTTTAGGGCTTTATATGCCCTTGGTCACAATACAACCCCTTCCCCTCTCTTCTTTTTCCCTCCCTTTCCAGTTTCTCTCCTCTTCTTCTGTTGGTTGTCGGAGCTTGTTGCTGTTGCTAGAGAAGACTCCGTCGTCCTCCTGGTCAGTTAGGTTACCTTCTTCCTTTATTTTTTGCCATTTTGTAGTTTATTTTGTTTTTATTGTGTGTGCATTGGTACTGTGTTTGATTCAATAATGCATATATGTTGAATTTCTTTATTGTTTTATGGATTTTGTTTTGATTGTCTGCCATTAGTGTGTTTGATTTTTGTTGTTTTATGTATTTTGTAGTTTTAGCAGTATATTTCGATTGTGTTTTTGATTCACTGAGTCATGGTTCAATTGATTTTCTGCCATTGTGTTTTATTGTTGTTTTTGGATTTTTATTTTAGGGTTAGAATTTAAAAAAAAAAAAAGAGTAAGAAAATACAAAGAAATTGTCAAGATATGAAATTGAAATTGTGTTCTGTTGCTATATCATTGTAGCAATTGAAATTGCTTTTGCATAAACAAAAGAAAAATCAATCTTATCTAGATTTCAACTTTTAACATAATATGTTAAAGTAATATGTTGCTATATGGACTTTTAACATAATATGTAAAGTAAATAAATTTATATTTGAAAGATTTTATGAATGGATAATAAAAAATTTTAAATTTGAAAATTGTAAAAAAGAATTTACAACAAAGCAAATCTTTAAAGTTAGAACTTAAAAAACTTTTTGTAAGAAAATATTAGTGATTTTTTTTTTTTTTTTTTGAGTATTGGGGCAAGGGAATTTGAACCCAGAACTATCGTTGAGTCATATATGCACTTACCATTAAGTTATGTCTTGGTGTGCAAATGTAAGTGAATTTAGAACAAAAGTTAAGATTAATTAAGCTACAAATTAGAGTCATAAAAATATTATTTAAGTCAAATCATTGAGCCAATAAAGTATTTTGCATAAGTCAAATTAGAATTAATCTAATTAGTCTAATTTTGTTAGAAAATACTTTAAAAATATTAGAAATAATTTTAATAAAAGCATATTTATTGAATAAGTGTTCTGTTAATTGTAATGATAACTTATAGTATATTATACCTCAAATAAGTTGCGAATTCTTAATAATGAAGTAAAATCATAAAATTTGAATTAACTATAAAAACACTTGGACTTTCTATGGTTTGAATGAAATAAATAACTAATAAGTAAACAGATAAGTAAATTTTATTCATAAATTTCTAGAGTAACGTTGTGTTAATTAAAATAATATATAGATAGTGTACCAAGTTTATGCATTGACTTTAAAATTGATTATTTTGAAATTACATTATGTGGATTTGCGTTTTCATTTGAGTCAAAATCATATGAATATGATGAGATTAAATTGGAGGCCTAGTAGTGGCCATTTTTTACTCTGGAGAATGATGTTAGATAATATAGAAGTGTTTATGTTGTGTATTTTGACTTGAGATTACTTATGGCGAAGTGCCGCCGAAATTTATTAGGCTATGCTTAAAGTGGCCCGGGAGAAACTATATGCTTTACGGTACACTGACTTCACTTTTAGGATGCTGAAAAGCGGTAAGAAGCAGCAGTGCATGTCTCAGGAGATATGGGAGAGCTGGCAGAAGGCTTGGGAGGATCCTGTATTTAAGAGAAAGTATGAGATAACTGGCACAGTGAGACTGGCGGTGACAGAACAGGACCTTCCAGACACACAGGGGGATCAATCTCAATTATTGGTGAGTTAGTTACAGTGACAAAACTGATATTTAATGAAATGATGTAAATATTAATATATTATGCATAAAATGCAATACAGGCTAAAAGTATGGTCATGAGCCCACACCGATGGAGGTGTTAATTTACACTCACACAAAGTACCACGATGGACATACTTTTATTGATAGAAGAGTGATGAGTGTCAATGCATGTATATATAAAGTAATTTTCTATTTATTTTCTAGTCTTCTCTTATGCGTTCAGTTCAATAAATCTTATAACTGCATTTATTAATTAATTTGTTGTATTCAGGAGAACTGCAATACAGCTCCGAAGCGTGTTGTTTCTTCTCAGGCTAGATCTGAAGCTGAGCCAAATTTCAATGAGTTAGCAACTATATTTGGAGGCCGTCGGAGGCAAAAAGAAGAGAAAAGTATACGGCATTGGATCTCAGACATCACAGTTTTACAGCGGCTCATCATCTAATGCTCCTGGAGCTTCCTCACGACCACAGCCTGACCAAAGTGCCGAGGAGATTAGTGCATTACAGGCTCATTTTGATGCGTAGGAGAAACAACTTGTAGAGCTTGGAGTGCATGTGATGCGAATGTCCAGCTCGCACAGTGTTGATCCTTCTTCCTCCGATCCTCCGCCTGCTACAGATCCACATGTTTTTACTTTGCATCAGCCACCATCTTCTCCTCTTCATCCAGATATTGCAGACGATACCTCGGTCACTCTTGCAGACACTACAACAAATCTAGCGGACACTACACCAGATCATCCAGAGGACTAACATCATATATTTGATTTCGGACCATTTTAGCTATCTATGATTTTTTTCATATTTTGTATAGTATGTTACATTTATAGTTCCTTTTTTGGATTGTCATTCTTTATCGATAATGATGATGATGATGATGCTTTTGATATATATATGTTGCTTTTTAACAGGTGGAATAAAATTATAGTTTTTTCTATTTTTAAATTTTTTTTTCCTATAATCATATTTTGAGACTGACTTGCGACTGAACACTGATCAAAATATAACTATTAAATTCAAATTAGCAGCCGCCTCTGGGCTAATTGCGACCGATAAATTGCGACCGCTTTCTGATAAGATTTCAATTGAAAAAGACGATGTGGATTAATGACTGTTAGTTATATTTTGCGATCGACATGTTGGTTGCTAAGATGAAACCACTTGGATAATCGGTCATAAAAAATTTGCAATGAGTACTTCTGCGACCATTTTCAAGTGGTCACAAATCAACGTTTTTTTGTAGTGTGTGTAATGTCCTTTACAAAATTTTGTCTAAGACTCTTAAATAATCATCTTAAGAAAATCCTACCTAGAATTATCTCCAAGTGTCAATTGGCCTTTGTCCCAAGGCTTCTGATAATGTTATGGTAGCCTTTGAGATTATTCATAACATTAAAAAGAAATACAAGGGCCAGTAGGGGTTATTATGCTCTTAAAATTGATACTAGCAAGGTTTACGATAGGGTTGACTGGGATTTTCTACATAGGGTGTTATTAAAAATGGATTTCTATGATAGATGTGTTAGTTGGATGACTATTTGTTTTTCTTAAATTAGATATATGGTTAACGTTAATAAAGAGTGGGTGGGTTCAATTGTGCCTGAGAGAGAGTTGTGAGAGGAGTACCCTCTTTCTCCTTATGTATATCTTGTTTGTGCTGAAGGCCTTTCTTTACTTCTTTCAGATTCTGAGAGGGGTTGGATACATGGGTGTCGGGCAGGGCCTAGATGTCCCAGGATTTCACATTTATTGTTTGTCGATAATTCTCTCTTCTCTTTTCATCGATTTTAGAGGCGCTAGAATTTTGGGTATTCTTGTGGAGTATGAAAAAGCTTCGAGCCAGTCTGTGAATTTTCAAAAGTCGGGTATTATGTTTAGCCCTAATGTGAATATGAAGCTCAAAAAATCTATCTGTGATTATTTGGGAGTGCATAATCCTTTAGGGGGTGGCTCTTATCTTCTTATGTTATCTTTGATAGGCAGTAATAAGAAGCATCTCTTTGGGTTTTTAAAAGATGAACCTTGGAGAAAGCTTAATGGATGGAGCACTAAATTATTATCTAGAGCAGGTAAGGAGGTCCTTATCAAATATGTGGCTCAAGCTATACCTTCTTATTGTATGAGTGTGTTTGAAATTCCTATGTCTATTTGCAAAGAGTTGCAGGTCATGATGAATAGTTTTTGGTGGCAAGGGAAAAAAGAGGGTGATAAGGGGATTAATTGGATGTCTTGGGAAAAGACAAGTACGGGCAAGAAGGAGCAGGGAATGGTTCTAGGATCTCCATTGTTTTAATCTTGCTATATTGGGTAAATGCGTTGGAGGTTATTAACCGACGTAAGCACTCTTTCTTATCGAATTTTCAAAGCCAAATATTTCCCTAATGGGGATTTTCTAGGAGCTTCTTTGCATAATAACCCAAGTTAGAGGAATGTTTTATCTTCTAACATAGTTTTAAAGAATGGAGTTCATTAGAGGGTAGGGAATGGTGAGGACATTATAGCTTCTAGGAACCCATGGATTCCTAAGGATAGATCCTTTATAATAGAGGATGGCAATCTTTTTATACCCAAAAGTCTTAGAGTTTGCGATCTTTTGAGGGAGGGGAAAAGGAAATGGGATATTGATAAAATTATTAATCTTTTTAGTATGGGAGATGCATGTGTTATTATTGGCATCCCTCTTAGTATTCATGATAGGAGGGACAAGCTTACATGGCACTTTGAAAAAAAAAAAAAAAGGAGCTTATAGTGTTAAAACAGGCTACTATGTGGGGCTTAAAGTTTGAGGTAGGGAACACTTTAGGAGCAACAGTGATATTTGGAGATTAGTTTGGGAAATTGACGTGCCGCCCAAGGTACGAAATTTTATATGAAGAGCTATGCGAGATGTGTTACCTACTAGAATGAAACTGATAGGTAGAGGTGTGGAGGTTTGTAAGGAATGTTTATATTGTAGCTTGTAGGAAACGGTGGACCATGTTCTAGTGCATTGTCTGTGAGCATTGAATGTATGGAGTCTTGGAGGTTTTCGCTGCCACAACCACATTTTTCTTTCTCATAATTTTTCTTGCAGGATGTTAAGGATATGTATCTTGTACCAACTTGTAAACAAATTCCCTACAGAATAGGAATCTGAAAATCAAATCCCTTTAGAATAGGTTCACTATTATTGCTCTTCTGTATATATATATGTAACCTATCTTTGATATCGAAGAGGAGAAGGAGTCTATTTTTCCACTCCTATTTCATAATTATGCATTGTTTCTATTGGCTTCTTTAATCCTTTTCATGGTATCAGAGCCAGCAAGCTCACTACGATGATGTCTCCTGATGATTTAGCGAAGATTATCGCTGCAATTAACACCAAAACTAATGCGGATGATCCGTATCATGTGAACCACTCTGAAGCCCCTGGATTCAGCCTTGTTAACACGCCTCTGACGGGGCAAAATTACCTCTCGTGGAGTCAATCTGTTCAAATCGCTCTTCGGGCTAAGAAGAAACTTGGATTCATCAATGGCAAAATCAAACCACCATCGCCGGAATCTGATGATTATGACAAATGGTTGACCGCCGACAGTATGGTCGTTTCCTGGCTACTGAACGCCATATCCAAAGACATCTCAAATGCATTTGTATTCTGTAAAAATGCAAAGGCTCTTTGGGACGAGCTGAAGCAGCGTTATGGGGAGAGTAATGGGCCAATGATTTATCAAATTGAACGAGAAATTGCTGGTTACAAACAAGGTAATAACTCTATCACAGATTATTACACCAAACTGAAACACAGGTGGGATGAATTAAGTTGCCTAGCTCCATTACCTGTTTGTTGTGATTCCGGTACTGCGATTGCCGATTACGATAACAATCGGCGGTTGATGCAGTTTTTGATGGGATTGGGTGATGAGTACGACAACGTGAAAAATCAGATTCTGCTCCAAGATCCCTTACCTTCCATAAACAAGGCTTTCTCTATGATCGTGAGTGTTGAAAAACAACGGGAGGTGCAAACTGATAGTACTGCTTCCACCGAAATCGCTGCTGTTATGCTTGCACAAAGGACTTCTACGGGAAATCGTGGCAATGTCGGGGCTGGGTATGGCAAAAGTACCTCTTCCGCCAGAAAAGAGGAACGAAAGAAGCAGTATTGTTCTAAATGCAAGACTATTGGGCACACTATTGATGACTGCTTTCTTATTCATGGATATCCAGATTGGTTCATCGATTTACAACGGAAAAAGGGGGTGGATGTTCGCAAATATTACAGTGCCAATAACGTTATTCGAGTTGCTCCAACTGATGCATCTCCGAATTCGACAGTACCGCAGCAAACACGTGTGGATCCTCTGACAACAGGAGTGTCTGATTATTTACAACAGGAGTTTCAGAAATTTCTCGCCGCCAAAGGCAGCAGCAGTGCACACGTTGAAGGGGATATCCGAACCGTGAATTTTGCAGGTACTTTACTTAATTCTGTTTTTACAAGCATTAATTTTAATTGCAAGGATAATTGGATAATAGACACTAGCGCAACTGATCACATTACACCCCATCTCAATTTTTATGATCATGTTATTAAACTCAATCCACCCACCACCATCCGACTACCTGACAATTCCACACGCTTGGTTACTCACATTGGTAATATTAGATTGAATGCTAGAATTGTGCTCTATAACGTTTTGTATGTTCCATCCTTCAGTTGCAATCTGTTATCTGTCAATCTTCTCACAAGAACTTGTGGCTTATCAGTTCACTCATTCCCTGAATATTGTTTATTCCAGGATTTACCGACTAGTGAAGTTTTGGCAACAGGAACTGTGATCAGAGACCTTTACTATTTGATGAAAGATTCTTTTTCTAGACAAATAAATTGTAATTCTGTTGTTCATTGTTTTGAGCACGATAAACACTTGGCTTTACTTTGGCATGCCAGATTAGGACACGTATCTTTTAAACGCTTGAAACATGTGGATGGAATTGCTCATTGTGATTATACTGAATTGATGTGTTCTACTTGTCCTATTGCTAAGCAAACGAGATTATCTTTTCCTACCAGTGCTATTTCTTCTGAGCATGTGTTTGATTTGATTCATGCTGATTTATGGGGGCCATATAAGTTGAAATCAATTACCAACGCTGTTTATATGTTAACCATCATTGATGATTATAGCCGGTTTTGTTGGACTTATATGTTGAAAACCAAAGACCAGGTGTTGCTTGCCTTGAGATCTTTTTTTAATTATGTGATCACTCATTATGACAAACGGGTAAAGATTATTCGCACTGATAATGGAACAGAGTTTGTGAATACTGCATGTAGTTCTTTTTTACAGGAACATGGTACTTTACACCAGAGGACTTGTGTTTATACCCCTCAGCAGAATGGAGTTGTTGAACGGAAGCATCGGACACTTTTAAACATTGCTCGCACATTGCTTTTTCAATCCAAGTTTCCATCTCCTTTCTGGTCTGAATTACTGTTGGCTGCCACTCATATCGCCAATAGATTGCCATCTAAAAATCTGGATTGGAAAACTCCATTCGAGCGGCTGCATGGGAAACAGGTAAATTATAGTTATTTTCGTACCATTGGATGCCTTTGCTAAGCTACCAACACAGTACCCCATAAACAGAAGTTTGATCCTCGAACTTTTCCTTGTGCCTTGTTGGGTTATGCTCAACATCAAAAAGCCTATAAACTCTACTGTTTAACCACCAAGACAATTATTGTTTCCAGAGACGTTGTTTTTATGGAAAATATTTTCCCATTTCACCAACCTGACCCAACTGATGTTACTACCTTTGTACTACCCAATTGTGCCGTTGAAACTGAACCCGCCACCGACGACCCTCCATTCACCAATAACCCACAACCTGATCCCACCCCTGAACCTACCTCACCCCTCATCGACCCACCTCCTCTTCTTCCTGATTTACCTGTTTCCCCCGCCCAACATGATGCAGTTTCGCATGGGGTGAATGACGCTGCTACAAGAGATATTGTTCCAGTATCTGACGTCCGACGCAGCACAAGAATTCGACGCCCACCTGCTTGGCTCACTGATTATGATACTGCTACTTCTTCCACTTCCCACATTAACTTTACCACATCCCATGTGTCCTTTATTGTGCAGTTGTCTAAAATTAAAGAACCTTGCAATTATAATGATGCTAAACAAAACATGAATTGGGTAAATGCCATGAATGATGAATTGGCTTCATTAGAACAGAATAATACTTGAATATTGACTGATTTGCCTCCTAGTACTAAACCAGTTGGTTGTAAGTGGGTTTACAGGATCAAATATAATGCAGATGGCAGCGTTGATCGCTACAAGGCTAGACTTGTTGCCAAGGGATACAACCAGTTGCTTGGCTTGGATTATCTTCATACCTTTTCTCCGGTTGCCAAACTGGTTATTGTTCGTGTTTTCTTAACTATTGCTGTCGCCAATTCTTGGAATGTTCAACAACTGGATATAAATAATGCCTACTTACATGGTTCTCTTGATGAAGATATATATATGCAGGTTCCTCCTGGTTATACCAAAGCTGCAGAGGGACAAGTTTGCAAGTTACAGAGATCTCTTTATGGGTTAAAGCAAGCTGGTAGACAGTGGAATAAAGAATTGACCACTTCCTTATTAAGCCAGGGATTCCAGCAGTCTTCGTTTGATTACTGTCTATTTACTAAAGGCCTTGATGCTTCTTTCATTGCTCTATTGGTTTATGTTGATGATTGCTTAATTGCTAGTCCTTCTGTCCATTTAATTTCAGATTTGAAGTCTTACTTACATAAGAAGTTCACCATCAAAGATCTTGGTGATGTGAAGTATTTCTTGGGTATTGAAGTTGCACGGACAGCCAATGGTATGTTCTTGACTCAACATAAATTTATCTCTGAGATTATTCGGGACACTGGTCTTCAGGATGCAAAAATTGCGGACAGCCCTTATATCCAAGGACTGAAGCTTAGCTCGGATATGGGGCACCCATTACAGGACCCGGGAAGTTATCGTCGTCTTGTTGGCCGCCTTCTATATTTGTCCATGACACGACCAGATATCAGTTATGCTGTTCAACAGCTCAGTCAGTTTCTGCAAATTCCTCACCAATCCCATCTGAAAGCTGCACTTGTGAATACTCAAATTTTGACCTTGCTACAGTAAATTTGACTTTTCTACAGTAACTTTGACTTTTCTACAGTGTCAATGCCGGACTGCAAACAGTCCGGCCGGACCGAAGGCCATTTTGGATATTTACTGGAAGTATGCCAATATGGTACTTAAAACGTCCGGAATATCGCGAGGATCGCGGAACAGGTCCCGGAATATTTTTCGGAGGTCCGAAACTCCCGAAAGCTCCTTCGGAGTGAAAGGCCCGAAAGGCCGCCGCCGTGTACGGCGGCCGGCTGCCGGCCTCCGGCGGCACCTGCCGCCCAGCACGGGCGGCACATGCCGCCCCACCGCCTGGGCGGCACCTGCCGCCCCACCGACTGGGCGGCAGCTGCCGCGCTCCCAGGCGGCACCCACCGCCCAGCGTGGGCGGGGCCTGCCGCCCAGCCTCTTGGGCGGCAGCTGCCGCCAAGCCAGGCGGCACCTGCCGCCCTGGACCCGAAAATGGCCTATAAATAGACCATTTTCAGCCATTTTCTGGTACCCCTGTCTGTGTTGACGGACGAATCCTTCTCCCTCTCACGCTCCTTGCGTTTTCTTTACCGCTTTTTGCATTTAATTTAATTTTTATTGCATTTTTATTGTGATATTTGGACATTAAAATTAAACAAATTAAAATTAATTAATATTTCCTAAGCGAGGAGCTTAATCTGGAGTTAAGAAGCGGTCGTCGATTAAATCAGGTATGTAAACAAAACTCTGCCTATTTAATTTTAGCACTTCATGCATATTTCTCTTCTACTCTTAATAATTCTACAATTGCATAAATGCATCCACGTCATTGTTTTTGGTAAATAAACTGCCTTAATTAATTTGATTAAGCTTAAATGCCCGGTTAATCAATAATCGTGGTATTAAAGTTTAAATCCGACAATATTGGCTAAAAGAGCCTAGTTAATTAATAACTACGGTTCAATTGCCTTATTTCGAATAAATCTAGCTTAAGTCCAATTAATCAATAATTGTGGCTAAAAGCCTTAATCGATCACGTTTCGACAATAAATTGTGATTAAGCTCGAACGCCCAATTAATTGATAATCGTGGCATTAAAGCCTAAATCGCACATTTTTGGCAAACTAATTGCCTAAAACAACACATTTTGGCCAAAGGCCTTAAAATCAACCATTTTGGCGACAATCGCCTAAATCGCACATTTTGGCAACAATTGCCTAAATCAAATCATTTTGGCTAAAAGCCATTAAAATCAACTTTTTTGGCGACGAACGCCTAATCGAATCAATCGATCTTTTGGCAAAATGCCTAAACAAAAATGCACGAAGCATACACACAATCATGCATAAAGCATACACACAAAAATGCACAAAGCATACACACTTATGCACAAAGCATACACACAAAATGCACAAAGCGTACACACACTCATGCACAAAGCATACACACAAAATGCACAAAGCATACACACTCATGCACAAAGCATATACACACTCATGCACAAAGCATACACACTCATGCATTAAGCATACCCCTTCAAAGCCCTTCAAAGAAGGCCTATCGAACTACGTTGACTTTGATCTTCCATTCAAACGGAAGTACGTAGGCACGTTCGGGATTTAACCCCGAGCGGCAAGTCGAAATCACTCAAACATTTCATTAATCCATCATTCACCTTGCAAAGCATTCATCCATCGGTTAGTTCGTCAGCATGACATAGTCTCGGGATCCACTTCGGGTTCGTAGATTGTGCCTTAATCATTGGGATAATTAATCTAGTAACTAGGTTAATTAAAAATGGAGTCACTTAGGGTTTTTTCCTAGTTTACCCTAAAATAATTAAACAAGGTGGCGACTCACACACATCACATGTATTTCTTCTCATTCATCATATGCATCACATGCCTATGTGCTTTTGGGGAAGGGGTTCACAGCACTCACCGTGGTCAAATACCTCAAAGGCACCAGTTTTACAGGATTATTTCTGCCGGCAGAAAATGATTTGAAATTAAGAGCTTTTTCTGATGCAGATTGGACGTCATGTAGTGATTCCAGACGATCCATTACTGGGTTTTGTATTTTTATGGGCACTTCATTAATTTCATGGAAGACCAAGAAACAGTCTATGGTTAGTCGGTCCTCCGCAGAATCTGAATATCGAGCAATGGCATCTACAGTATGTGAACTTCAATGGTTAACTTCTCTTTTAACTGATTTTCACATCCATCTTGATCGACCGATTCCGCTTCATTGTGATAACAAGGCCGCCATTCATATTGCAGCCAATCCTGTTTTTCATGAGCGCACTAAGCACATTGATATCGACTGTCATGTTGTTCGCCGTCAATTGCAAGCGGGACTGATAAGCACTCCCCATCTGCCATCATACATGCAGCTCGCCGACATGTTCACAAAATCCTTACCCTCACATTCTTATCGCAATTTTGTCTCCAAGCTTGGGTTGGTTGATTTCTCCCCAACACCAGCTTGAGGGGGGTGTTAAGGATATGTATCTTGTACCAACTTGTAAACAAATTCCCTACAGAATAGGAATCTGAAAATCAAATCCCTTTAGAATAGGTTCACTATTATTGCTCTTCTGTATATATATGTAACCTATCTTTGATATCGAAGAGGAGAAGGAGTCTATTTTTCCACTCCTATTTCGTAATTATGCATTGTTTCTATTGGCTTCTTTAATCCTTTTCACAGGATTATTATGACAAAGGCAGTGATTTGGAGAAGTCTTTTGCAATTTATGTTTAGAAGCTATAGAATGCCAGGAACGATTTGCTATGGTCTCAATAACAAAGTTCACCTCAACAGACCCATGTAGCGACTATTGAACAGAATGATAAGACTAAAAGTTAGTTATTTTTAAATATGTACACAGCTAGATTAGCTTTATCTCTTGTAAACCTCTTGTGCTTATCTGTTGTAACTGTAACATATGTATATATGATTATTGAGATGAATGGGAAATACACAAGTTAAACAGTCATTATTTGTGACTCTGTTTTATGGTATCAGAGCCGAAAACCCACTGGTTTTCGTTTTTCTTAGACTTTTCGTATTTTTCGGTTTGGACCTAAGTTATTTGTCTCATTTTAATGGCTTCTTCATCCAATGTTCCAAATCTCACTCACTCCTCTAGAAGAACTCTTATTTCTTTCAGTGCGTCTCAATTTCCATTAAAATTGACGCAGCAGAATTATCCTGCTTGGCGTGCACAGGTTCTCCCTGTTCTTAAAGGGCATAACTTAATGGGATACGTTGATCGGTCTCTTAAGTGTCCATCTCCAATTGTTCGTACAAATGATAAAGATGAAATTAATAAAGACTATGAGTTTTGGATCTGTCAAGACCAACTAGTTTTGGCTGCCATTATTGCAGCAACAAGCTTTTCCGCTATGCATATTGTTTCTTCTGCTGAGTCCGCAGCTGATGCCTGGGAAAAGATTCAAACATCTTGTGCCAATAAGTCGGCTACAAGGATTCTCTCTCTTAGAGACAAGCTGACCAATCTCAAGAGAGAGTCTCGTCCTATTTCTGATTATTTGCAATCGGTGAAAGCTATTTCCGAAGATTTAGCACTCTCTGGGAATCCAGTTTCAGATATTGATTTGGTAATTCATGTTCTAAATGGTGTAGGATCTGAGTATCGTGATATTGCAGCGGCAGTTAGAGCTCGCGATACGGTTATCTCCTTTGAAGAACTTCAAGACAAACTCCAAGCTCATGAGTTATATCTCAAAAAGGTTGATCCCTCGTTTGATTCCTCACTCATCACAGCCAATTTTGTGCGGAAAAGAACCAACTTTCGACAAAATTCTCAAGGACAGAATCACAGAGTTTCGACTGAAAATTCTAATTCTGATGGACATCGAAATTATTCTGAAAATTCAACAAGGTATAAAAGGGGTTCTGGTGGTTCACGAGTTGTTTGCCAAATCTGTGAACGACCTGGTCATATAGCTAAACAGTGCTTTGGTGCTAAAGATTACTTCAAAGATAATTTTCCCATGCCTAGAGCTCATCATGCTGCTGCTCAAGAGCCTCAGAACTGGATTCTGGATACCGGTGCCTCTCACCATGTAACTAATGATCTGCAGAACCTGGCATTACATGCTCCATATGAAGGTTTGGATGAGCTCCATCTTACTGATGGTACTGGTTTACGCATTACACATGTTGGTTCACAGTTAATTTCTTTTCCATTCAAAAATTGCTCTCTTGATAATGTTTTGTGTGTTCCCAGTGCAAAAGAAAATTTGATTTCAGTTTCTGCTTTCTGTCTAGCTAATAATGTTTCGGTTGAATTCTTCTTTGATTGTTTTCTTGTTAAGGACCTGTTCACAGGGGAGATACTCACAAAGGGGCAAATTAAAAATTCTCTTTATCGTCTTTCGTCACTTCCCAAAAATCGGTCTCCAGTTGCTCATTCCATTGTTCGTGGGTCATCGTTTGTCTGGCATCAACGCCTCGGTCATCCTGCTGCTCGAGTTTGTCGTTATGTTTTGTCCAAATTTAATTTATCAGCGTCATCTTCTAGTTTTGATTGCAATTCATGCTTGTGTAATAAGAGTCATAGACTCGCATTTGGTGTCTCCTCACTTCGTAGTACTCGTCCTCTTGAATTATTGTATTCAGATGTTTGGGGGCCAGCTCCCGTTAAGTCAATTGATGGATTCAATTATTATTTAATTTTAGTTGATCACTACACTAAATACATATGGTTTTACCCCTTGAAAGCAGAAATCCGTGGCTCGCTCTTCAACAGAGGCTGAGTATCGAGCAGTGGCAGCAGCTGCATCTGAAGTTGTTTGGGTAAGCTCTTTATTACATGAACTTGGGACGGTGGTGTCGACACCTGTGCTGTATTGTGATAATATATCTACCACTTATGCTTGCCAAAATCCTGTCTATCATTCGAGAATGAAACACATAGAGATTGACCTCTATTTTGTGCGGGATCTAGTTCAGAAGGGTAAACTTCGGATATCCCATGTTTCAACTAACGATCAGTTGGCTGATTTACTGACAAAGCCATTGCCAAAATCAGCATTTATCTCAAATCGATACAAGATAGGAGTACGCAATGGTACCTCCATCTTGCGGGGGAGTATTGAACAGAATGATAAGACTAAAAGTTAGTTATTTTTAAATATGTACACAGCTAGATTAGCTTTATCTCTTGTAAACCTCTTGTGCTTATCTGTTGTAACTGTAACATATGTATATATGATTATTGAGATGAATGGGAAATACACAAGTTAAACAGTCATTATTTGTGACTCTGTTTTAGCGACATCTTGTTACGTGCACGAGTGGCGAGCTTCCCATGTAGCTCATTTGTCCTCTAGCGCCATTGCTGTTCGTTCACTTCATGTTCAAGCAAATGAGTTGGTCCATGATCAGTTCAATGCCAAGTGGAAGGTCTTCATAGATGGTGTTGCATTTCTAGCTACTGATAAGATGGGCTTTGGCTATCTAGCTGATGATGCTGAGGGCCATTTCTTCAAGGCAATCTCATGCTTATCAGGTGGGCATTGCCAGTCCTGCTATTATTAAAGCAGTTGCACTTGAACAGTCTCTGTTATTTGCTGGGATTACTTGCTTTTTTGAAGGGGTTTTTTTTTTTTTTTTTTTTTTTTGTCAGATTGCCAACAGTTAGTTTTAGCTATTAATGGTTCAAGTCTTGATAACTCAGAATCTAGTTTACTTATTTTGGATTGTAAATTACTTTTAGCTAGTAGGCCTGATATTAGAGCCAGATGGATTCGATGTCAAGCGAATTTAGACTCTGATAATCTTGCAAGCGGATGTATTAGATATACCCCCATTGTCTTTCAGTCTCTCCAAATCTAGAAATTTGATAAATGGATCTTGATATGGAATGCCCCTAGCTGCAACATATTCTATAAGCAAGTGACCCATATGATAAGCACCATAATTTTTTGAAGCTTCTCTTACAGAAGTAGCAACATCATTATGTTCCATATCCAAGGAATTAGCTTTTCTTTCCAGTCGATCATGGCATTATAGTCTTATAGAATACAGTGTGAAGCATAATTAACAGAGTTCCACCAAATGTTTCTCTCACAAGTTCTAGACTATCAGCGGCAAAAAATGCAGAAATCAATGTTGTCCTGTTAACTATGTATGACTGAGGAGTCTCATCAAACAGATGGTGGGCGTAGGCTAGTCTTGATGATTTGCAAAACGGTGCAAATCTATGTTCTTTTCTATTCCTCATATTAGATTTATACCCATTCAATGGAAGTAAAATTTTCAGAGAGACATATACAAGAGTAGCCCATAAAGGCTCAGGAGGCACGATTTTATATTTTTCTGTTTCAACTTCTTACAGGTAGTACCCATAATATTTTCGTTTGTTGTTTTTCTATTGTCAACAAATTTGAGCAGCAAATGTTTAGGTTCCAGCTTATCTGTACTTTCGCGAGTGAATGAACTGGGTCGGAATTTCTTCAATAATATTTTTTTTACACGCAAAGAACGAGAATGTAATGACCAATGTCTCAAAATCAACTCTGCAACAAAGAGACAGGCACCTCACAACCAATGGTAATAAAAATTTTCAATAGCTTCCCTATGCAATTTCTTGCTCGCATCAAACATGGAAAAATAACTTTTGTCCATATCATGAAAAACAGATAAAGCTTCCATTGGAAGCAATATTGTTAAAATCTGAAGAGGCACAGGAGAAAATAGAACAATAAGGTTATTGTAGTCTTTGCCCATCTCTTTAACGTTGAAATTGGGTCAAAATGGATGGAAGGATCCAATTATCTGAAGGAATAATAATTTAGGGACGCCAAAGCTATTTGTTGATAATAGAAGAAGGTAAGTGTTAATTTGATTATATTTAGGGATGGTTACTCTTTTTAACAAGTATTAGTTATTTTATGACGTATTTGCACGTTGACTTTACTTGTTATATACTTTTTTAATTTTATTATTTAGATAATATTAAAGTATAAATTCTTATTTAAATTAAAATAAATATAATGATTAATTAATGTTGCACTTTATATATAAAATGAAATTTTGTAACATGTCTTGTACTGTAATATCAAATTGAAAAGAAAATGATGTTTCTGTTTCTCTCTTTAATAAAAAAAATATATAATTTTATTGTTAATTAATTATATAAAATCCCTACAGATTTGCATTTATCACACTGCAAAATATTTTATAATTTAGTGATGCTATAACATTAGTCTAATAAATCAATACTTACTCTGCATATTATTGTTAATTAATTATATAAAATCCCTACAAATTTGCATTTATCACACTGGAAAATATTTTATAATTTAGTGATGACATTAATCTAATAAATCAATACTTACTCTGCATAGCAACAATATAAGATATGGCTTTGATCTCCACATCAATTATTCTCCTTGAATGAAGTTAAGCTCAAATTTTATCAATAAATGTAATATTTTGGACCACGTCTTTGTATAGAATTCAAAAATAAATTGTTTAAAGTTCTCAACTCCACATGAGAATCAATATATAAAGTTGTAAACAACAATATTGGTAATAGAATGTACTCTATGAAGTTTAAAGAAGATATAAATGAGATTAAATTCAAAAATTAAAAAGCCATATATAAAATATATATATATATATGAAACAACATTAAAATTTTAAAGGTCTAATTATCTTTATATCTACTTATAAAAATATTTAAAAAAACATATGCAACTAAGTTATAAAAAGATTAAATAAAATTCTATAAATTTCAAAAATAAAAGAACAAAATATTGAATAAAAATAGAATTCTTGAATTTTCTCTTTATTTCATTTTTAATATAGAAAAGTTCAAAATAAAAATGATAGAAAATTCAAACATTTATAACCTATTTTTTTTAAAAAAAATCATTAGACTAAAAAAGAAAAACTCTCTTTTTTCATATTAGTCAAATACTATAATTTCATACTTTAATTGCTTTTGCTAAATTTAGAAAATTTTAAAATACAATAACACGTAAATGATTCAAATAAGTGTACTCCATCCTCTCCAAAAAAATTAAAGAGAAATAATATATTTAAAAATTTTTATTTTAATTTCATTGTAATTAACTAATATAATCTAATAATAAAGTGTTTAATCATATTTTAAATAATTCATAACATAATAAATTAATAGAATTTAAATTTCATTTTCAATGGTTGAATTAAGGTTTTTAATTTACCCCCTAAAAAATAATATAACATGAGAACATATGATTAATAACATAAAAAACTATTAATTATAAAAATCATTGGACAATAATATTACAAGATCAAATAGAGAGTATATATATACATATACATATTTTCTCGAATTAAAAAGCATAAAAAATCTAACTAAAAGGATATTCAAAAATATAAATAAAATCTATTTTTTTTATTATAAGGCATTGAAAATAGAACTAAAAAGGATCTTCAAAATGATAAATAGACTTATTTTCTCCAATTAAAATGCATAAAAAATAATTAAAAAGATATATTAAGAATTCCAAATTAAAACTAAGGCTATTTTAGGAAATCTCATAATTCCCTCCTCTATTCCCACATGTATGTAGATTATATAGATTATAAACTTATTTTATTATCTATTAATAAAGAGAGTAAAATAATGTATAAAATAAATACATAAAGTATATAATATGTATTTAGCTCTAACATTTAATTTAAATCCTAAATTGAACAAAATTAAAAAATACATAGTAAATAAAAGAATTTTTAAATTTCATGTATAACCTTATCATATAACAGTAAAATAATTAAAAATAATATATTTTTGAGCTGAACTTGAGTCAAAAATTTTCAGACTTATCGAGTTTCGAGCCTAACAGATTTAAGTTCAGTTTCAAATTGAAATCGGATTGAAATTAAATTGATGAAAATCAAAATCCAATTATAGTTAGTAGTTCTTCATTTTACACTGAAATTGAAATTGTATATTTAGGATTTATTAGATAAATTTAGTTATTTTGTTATTTGTTAACTGGTTTAGTAGCGTGTAGCTATTTGAGTAACTTCTCATACAAAGTTAAAAACTAAACGTAAAAGCAATTAAACTTTTATAAAACAATACATTAACCTTTAAAAACTACTTCAAATATTATATTACTGAAAATTATAAAAAATAACGTTTCATTAATGTAAAAAGTTTTTACGGAGCACCGTTATAGACTAGTTCGGATTCTTATTTTCGGAAGCCAAACATCAGTGACTTCAATTTACAACCAAAGAAACTTTGAATTTATAAGCAAAAATAGTTGTTTTATTTAAATTTAATGTCTGCAGGTGAATGTCTGTTATCTACAATTTCATGTACTGACACAGACAGAGACACAAATCTCCAATCCAATCTTAGGCATGTGCAATAGAAATCTGGCCTCCATGTGAGTGTGTTGGAATCATAAGCAGAACCCTATTGCCCTATTTGACTTTTGGTCTTGTGGCAGTGACAACAACTTTTGATTCCTTCTTGTAATTGATGACACACTTTATATACTCTCCAATAATTTCATGTCTGAAGGAAATGTCATTTTTACTAAATGATTTCATCAATAATATTGCTTAATTCTTTCAAAAAAAAAAATAATATTGCTTCATTAATGTTAATTTTCCATTTTCATATCATTGCTTAAATTAAAAAAATTTATTTTACATTTATTAATTATTAATAAAGAAAAATATCGATTTATTGATAATTTTAGTATCATGTTTTTCTTAATTTTAATTAATAATCAAGTGGATGAGTTTTCATTTATCCTTCTACCTTAATATAAAATTTTTAATAAAATAAAATTATTTTTATTTAATTACTAACACATTTTGAAGTTATAATATTTATTTCTTAACTAGGGGCGTATATAGTCTAAAAATATCTCGAAATTACGATTTGTAAATTTTTCAAATTAAATTAAAGAGTTTTAGATATAAATTTTAACTAAAATAATAAACTAAATAAAAATATATTTTAATCTGGTTTCAAAAACAGTTTGATATATACAAATAAACCAATTTTATTTAAGTATAACATTATTATATTTATGAAGTTATCTTTTTTTTTCCAATTCTCATATTATTTTTCCTTTAAAATAAGAGCTTGAAATTTATTCAAATTTAGTAAAAAATATTTAATTATAAGTTAATTTAAGTAAAGAATGTCTAATTGTTCATGAGTAGAGTTGTAAATGAGCAGAGCTGGCTCACAAGCTGTTCGAGCTCAAGCTCAAATTGTCTTGTTAGACTATACAAAACCCTAATGAATTGGTATGGTTTTTTTCCTATAACTTTCATTCTTTTTTTTTATTTAGTTTGATTTCTTGGGGAATTATACAAAACCCTAGTAAATTGAAGCATAAGCATATGGTTTTTGATTTCAATTTGGAGTCAAGTACAATTAACTTTTTATTTTTATTTTTATTTTTTTGAGAATAATGATTTGATTTCAATTTGACCAGTTTGATTTTATTTCAGTTTATATATAAACTTGAATCATGGTCATGCTTAGTAAAAGAATTCAAATTTAATATATTGTTAAGTCATATATATGTTTATTGCTAGACTATACTTAGTTCTGTGATAATTTTATTTTTTAATATTACTTTTAAAGGTTTTTATGTATTAATATTAGCTAATTTTTAAATAATTGTATATTAAAACAATTTGCTAATTCATGTATAGGTTACGAAATTATCAAGTAATTTTATTTTTGATTTAAATTGTAATACCTCGAATTTTTATTTTCAAAACTTTCGAATTTTTATTAAAACAAAAATCAGAAATTTTGGCCGTGTAGGCTGCAAATGTAAAACAGGCTCAATTTGAGCCCAAATTTTCAAATTGGGCCCAAGCCCAAAAATCGAAAACCACAAGAATAATCCGAGAACCAAGTGAAAACCCTGCAAACCGAGCAAGAATCGAGCCAAATCGTTGAATCAGACCAAACCGGTTCGAATCGAACCGGAATGATCTAGAAACCGACCTACTTTCTTTCTTTCTTTTTCTCTCCTTTCTTCTTCTTCCAGCAGGGTCGACCTCACCCTCCCCTTCTCCTCCTCTCGTTTTTCCAATCACTAGAGACTAGCGCCTCCTCGCCGCGCCTCCTTGTCGTGCCGCCGCCTCACCGCAGCGCCGGCCTCTCTTCCTCTCTTTCTCTTTTCGTTTATGGCTAACGCAACAACCGCAGAGACTCGATCGGGAAATCGCGTCGCAACTCACTCCTCGATCTTCCGGCGACTGCAGCTCTCTTCGGTCGACTCCAGCTTCGTCTCGTTGACGGCGAAGTTCCTATACCTCGCTCTCTTCCCTTTCCGGCTAGCGCAGCAAGCTAGCGGATGCGCGATCATGGCTTGCGATCGCCGCTGATCCTCCATTGTTGTCTCCTCTAGTCAAGCTATTGCTGGCAGCAGTGGGTTTTGACTTTGAAGTTCACTTCCGGTCACTTTAATCGGAAAATCTCAGTCTTTCAGTGCGTTTTTCAGCTGGGTAAGTCAAATTTCACCCTTCTTTAATACATTTAGTGAATCCTTTGAACAAAGGTATAGAATTTCATGCATAAATCAAGTTGGGTAGAGTTAAATCTCTAAATTAACTACTATTTCAGTGTAAATAATTAGAAGCTTTGATTTTACTATTTTAGGTTGATTTATAAACTGAATTGCCATATAGAAATGGTCAGGTTATTTCTTCTATTATAAATTTTCATAAAAAGTCGAGCATTCGTTAGATTGATAGTAGCCAGTTAGCCATGCTTGATTTTCTTTATCATTTTAATTGAACTATAAACTGAAATGGGGAAAGAATTGAGAAACCTGAAATGGCAGCATGCCATTTTAACTAATTAGCTTGAACAATTATTGCGGTATAATGCAAACGAAGTTATAAATTAAGTTCTTGGTGGGAAATGGATTAAGTAGCATACGATGTATGAGTTTAATCAATAACTCAAGGTTTCTTTGATATAATGGCAGCTTCTAGTTAGAGAAAATCATGGATTTTTGCTTGAACCAAGGTTATATTGTTGGAATAAGTGTGCTCTTCATAACTGGTTGTGGATGTAGAGGTATTCATTAAATTTTAGTTTAATTAAAGCATTTGTTCTTAGTAGCTAATTTAAATTTAATAAAGGTATAAATATGTGGTTGTTATCTTTAAGCAAGAATGAAGAAATGAAGGCTTGATAAAGAGTACTATAATAGTTAGACACTACGAAACTATCAAATGAAAGTAATTGAAATTAACTTAATGATATAAGTTTTATTCGATTATATATGTATTAAAGCTTTCATTTGTTTGGTAATTAGCTATTGAAGCTAGTTATAATTATATGAAGTAAAGAATGATTGCTATTATCATTGGAACATGATTGTTGTAAATTAATGATTGAGTGTTGATATTGTTGTTTTGGAAGGAGGATAGGATTTTAAATTGATTGATTGCCCGACGGATGGGCTGTGTGCATTGATTGATAAATATATAATAATATTGTGATATTTGAGCAGGTAGATAGTCCAATTTTTAGGGGAGGTGCTGCCGAAATTTTGATAAAACTTAGACTAATTTTAATTAACAACATAATTAATAAGTTTATTTGGATTAATTCTATAATTTGGTACATAATAATATAGTGCTTTGATTATTCATTATCTTTATCATTTATTTAATTATTTACATATTTATTTACTTATTTTCATTATTATTGTTAATATTGTTATTTATTTTATTATTGTTGTTTATTGTTAGTACTATTTATTTAGTTATTTGCATTTGAGAATGGATGTCTGATTGTGCATTGCATTACGATGTTTAATTGATTAATATGCTTGCATTTAATTGCAATACTTGATTAATCGTGTTGTGATATTGCTGTGCTTTGTTTGTGTGGAATTGGGATGAAGTGGGTCACCATGGGTTTGTGAGACCGTTACCGTTATATGGATCCAATATGATTACTGTTAGCCGGGTAAATGGGAGATCGGCGCCCCCGTGTGCACCTACCGTTACCGTTACCGTTAACCACGGGTTGGCTTCTCGTCGTTGCGCACCGGACAGTCTAGATTTGATTGCAGCCCGCAGGGTGGCCTCCTGTTGTGAGCGCTTGATGATTTAGATTGGATGGAGACCACCGAGTTGCCTCCTGTTGGTATGAAAAAGAAAAGAGAGGATAGAAAAACAATGAGAGGGCTGGTCAAGTGAGGATTAGACCGGTCGGCCAGTATGGGGGATCGGCTCCCTGGTGCACATGTGAGAGGATGAGCCATGTGGGAGGACGGCTCATCGGGGGTTCGGTGACTCCACTGACTAATTTCCACGTGATGTGATTATATGAAGATGTTAATGATTGTGAGTGCTGGTGATGTGCCATTTGTGTGACTGGCTGCGTGAGCATATAACTAGTCGGATGACTAGATTGATATGTTTACACATTTGTGTGACTGCGTGTGTTATGCAATAATTATCACTCCTTAGAAAACTCACATGTCTTGTTTAATTTTTCAGGAAGTAAGTTTTTTTTTCTTTAATCCGACATAGGCTATGTTCCTTCGGTGCAGGGGAATAGAGAAATTTTCCTAGTTCTATAATTATTTTACTATGTAATTATATGTATAAAAAGCTATGTATACCAAATAGTTAGTGACTCCGCAGTTGTAGAATTTGTGTACAATTAGTCGTGTATTAACATAGACGATATAATTATGTGAGCCCATAGTAAAAAAAAATGTGATGTATTGTTAATTGAGCCCGAACTGTGGAATATTGTAGCTGATAAATTTGGGCCGAGGTATAATAAAATCTTGAGGTTTATTTTCCTATCAATATGGGCTGAATGTTTAAATTATATTGAGATAGTAAATTTTTAGTGTTTCAGGCTTACTACGGGCCTCGGGGGCCTTAAGCTTACCTGGGCCCTAGTGCCGGTCCGACCCACGGAGTCGGGTCGTGACAAAGTTGGTATCAGAGCTTAGGTTAGAAATTTTAGGACACAACTGCGGAGCATAGGAAATTTCTTTATGTTGGGATCGGCCGTAACCAACATAAGGAAGGAAACTTTGTGATTTTCCTCCCTAGGGGTGGTGGACGCACTAGACCCTATGAGATGGGAAAATATCACACTTATTATGTAGATTAATAGACTATAGAGGTTCGAAGTGAAAGTTGGGAACAATAAGATAAGTCTATCACAATACTTACAGGGGCCTGAGCTAATATCAATCTTTAGGTTAGGGAATAGAGTAATACCTGGATGGTAGTGGATTGGCCTGATCACCCAGTGCACTACTTTTCATGTGAGCTCTATTCCTATCAGTGAATAGGATAGTGTAGAGAATAAATAGGTTTTTTTTTTTTATTTGTATGGTGGATTGATGAACTTTGGGTGGTTAGGAATAGGTATTTTAGCATTCAGTCCGGCTACTGAATTTCTTTAGAAATTATTCAAAAGATAATCTTTTTATTGTTTTATTTACTTGATATTTGATATTTAAATTTAAAACCCCATTTTAATTTTGAATTCAAGTTGTGTTATGATAAATAATTTGAAATTGATTATTACGTAGTAAATTGTTTTTGAAAGTTGTCTATTTATATCACGGGGCCAATTGGATTAGATCATAATATGAAATGATTACAAGGATAGTAAAATTTGAAAGAAGATTGGAAAAAGAAGACAGTTAGTAGTCAAGTTGAGAACATGAACGTTGGAAATGTCGAGTAGCCGATTTTAGTATAGAAGTTAAGTGGTGATTGGATTTGGAGTATAGGATTGTTTAATGTAATAAATGGAAGAAATAATGTTAAGAATGAACTTGAATAGTTTAAGGGTACAAGGAATTTTATTAGTATTGATGAGTATTAGGTAAAAGGTGAATATCTAGGGCAAGTAATAAATGTTAGGCTAAAATGTTAGTGATTAGGTAAGTCGTGAATAATGATGATTAGTAGTATGAAAGAAACCAAGTGGACAAATAATTAAGAAGAATATTTAATCTCCTTAGGATGAACTAATAGCAATATTGGTGGAATGAAAAGTTATGAGAAATATAGGAACCAAGAGAGTGAGCTCAAGTTGCCCTGTGATACTAATAGACAACGAAAGTTACAAGATGATTTTTCTTAAAATTTTGAATTAAAGTAGTAGTTTCTGAACTTTGATTAAGAAAAGTTTTAATAATATATATGCAAATTAGACGAGTTAATTCTTATTATTATAAATGAATTAAATTTCAATTGTTTTGTGTTTGTAAACTATGTGTTAAGTTTTCATGAAGAAATGCCTAGTGAAAGTTTAAATTTTCAAATGAAATTATATAATCTTGAGAAATATATATTATGTATCTTCTTGATAAACCCGGTTTTATTGTAAGACTTAATTTAAAGAAAGATTTTCTAAAGATTTCAGTAGCTGTATAAAGATAGTAATTGGAGATTTAGGTAATAAACCGAAGTTCTTGTAAGTTTTAGCCAGGTGACACTAAATAGGATGGTTGGTGATAAAAATACAATCAGAATACTTGACTCTTTTCTTTCCTTTGTTCATATTATCCACTCTTGAGCTGTCTCCTTTGTATCGGACATAATTTATTATGACTTTGAAGTTCCCTATGTGTCCGTTCTTACTCTCTCCTACTAGATTGCAATTCGAGGACGAATTGTCTTAAGGGGGGGAGATTGTAATACCTCGAATTTTTATTTTCAAAACTTTCGAATTTTTATTAAAACAAAAATCAGAAATTTTGGCCGTGTAGGCTGCAAATGTAAAACAGGCTCAATTTGAGCCCAAATTTTCAAATTGGGCCCAAGCCCAAAAATCGAAAACCACAAGAATAATCCGAGAACCAAGTGAAAACCCTGCAAACCGAGCAAGAATCGAGCCAAATCGTTGAATCAGACCAAACCGGTTCGAATCGAACCGGAATGATCTAGAAACCGACCTACTTTCTTTCTTTCTTTTTCTCTCCTTTCTTCTTCTTCCAGCAGGGTCGACCTCACCCTCCCCTTCTCCTCCTCTCGTTTTTCCAATCACTAGAGACTAGCGCCTCCTCGCCGCGCCTCCTTGTCGTGCCGCCGCCTCACCGCAGCGCCGGCCTCTCTTCCTCTCTTTCTCTTTTCGTTTATGGCTAACGCAACAACCGCAGAGACTCGATCGGGAAATCGCGTCGCAACTCACTCCTCGATCTTCCGGCGACTGCAGCTCTCTTCGGTCGACTCCAGCTTCGTCTCGTTGACGGCGAAGTTCCTATACCTCGCTCTCTTCCCTTTCCGGCTAGCGCAGCAAGCTAGCGGATGCGCGATCATGGCTTGCGATCGCCGCTGATCCTCCATTGTTGTCTCCTCTAGTCAAGCTATTGCTGGCAGCAGTGGGTTTTGACTTTGAAGTTCACTTCCGGTCACTTTAATCGGAAAATCTCAGTCTTTCAGTGCGTTTTTCAGCTGGGTAAGTCAAATTTCACCCTTCTTTAATACATTTAGTGAATCCTTTGAACAAAGGTATAGAATTTCATGCATAAATCAAGTTGGGTAGAGTTAAATCTCTAAATTAACTACTATTTCAGTGTAAATAATTAGAAGCTTTGATTTTACTATTTTAGGTTGATTTATAAACTGAATTGCCATATAGAAATGGTCAGGTTATTTCTTCTATTATAAATTTTCATAAAAAGTCGAGCATTCGTTAGATTGATAGTAGCCAGTTAGCCATGCTTGATTTTCTTTATCATTTTAATTGAACTATAAACTGAAATGGGGAAAGAATTGAGAAACCTGAAATGGCAGCATGCCATTTTAACTAATTAGCTTGAACAATTATTGCGGTATAATGCAAACGAAGTTATAAATTAAGTTCTTGGTGGGAAATGGATTAAGTAGCATACGATGTATGAGTTTAATCAATAACTCAAGGTTTCTTTGATATAATGGCAGCTTCTAGTTAGAGAAAATCATGGATTTTTGCTTGAACCAAGGTTATATTGTTGGAATAAGTGTGCTCTTCATAACTGGTTGTGGATGTAGAGGTATTCATTAAATTTTAGTTTAATTAAAGCATTTGTTCTTAGTAGCTAATTTAAATTTAATAAAGGTATAAATATGTGGTTGTTATCTTTAAGCAAGAATGAAGAAATGAAGGCTTGATAAAGAGTACTATAATAGTTAGACACTACGAAACTATCAAATGAAAGTAATTGAAATTAACTTAATGATATAAGTTTTATTCGATTATATATGTATTAAAGCTTTCATTTGTTTGGTAATTAGCTATTGAAGCTAGTTATAATTATATGAAGTAAAGAATGATTGCTATTATCATTGGAACATGATTGTTGTAAATTAATGATTGAGTGTTGATATTGTTGTTTTGGAAGGAGGATAGGATTTTAAATTGATTGATTGCCCGACGGATGGGCTGTGTGCATTGATTGATAAATATATAATAATATTGTGATATTTGAGCAGGTAGATAGTCCAATTTTTAGGGGAGGTGCTGCCGAAATTTTGATAAAACTTAGACTAATTTTAATTAACAACATAATTAATAAGTTTATTTGGATTAATTCTATAATTTGGTACATAATAATATAGTGCTTTGATTATTCATTATCTTTATCATTTATTTAATTATTTACATATTTATTTACTTATTTTCATTATTATTGTTAATATTGTTATTTATTTTATTATTGTTGTTTATTGTTAGTACTATTTATTTAGTTATTTGCATTTGAGAATGGATGTCTGATTGTGCATTGCATTACGATGTTTAATTGATTAATATGCTTGCATTTAATTGCAATACTTGATTAATCGTGTTGTGATATTGCTGTGCTTTGTTTGTGTGGAATTGGGATGAAGTGGGTCACCATGGGTTTGTGAGACCGTTACCGTTATATGGATCCAATATGATTACTGTTAGCCGGGTAAATGGGAGATCGGCGCCCCCGTGTGCACCTACCGTTACCGTTACCGTTAACCACGGGTTGGCTTCTCGTCGTTGCGCACCGGACAGTCTAGATTTGATTGCAGCCCGCAGGGTGGCCTCCTGTTGTGAGCGCTTGATGATTTAGATTGGATGGAGACCACCGAGTTGCCTCCTGTTGGTATGAAAAAGAAAAGAGAGGATAGAAAAACAATGAGAGGGCTGGTCAAGTGAGGATTAGACCGGTCGGCCAGTATGGGGGATCGGCTCCCTGGTGCACATGTGAGAGGATGAGCCATGTGGGAGGACGGCTCATCGGGGGTTCGGTGACTCCACTGACTAATTTCCACGTGATGTGATTATATGAAGATGTTAATGATTGTGAGTGCTGGTGATGTGCCATTTGTGTGACTGGCTGCGTGAGCATATAACTAGTCGGATGACTAGATTGATATGTTTACACATTTGTGTGACTGCGTGTGTTATGCAATAATTATCACTCCTTAGAAAACTCACATGTCTTGTTTAATTTTTCAGGAAGTAAGTTTTTTTTTCTTTAATCCGACATAGGCTATGTTCCTTCGGTGCAGGGGAATAGAGAAATTTTCCTAGTTCTATAATTATTTTACTATGTAATTATATGTATAAAAAGCTATGTATACCAAATAGTTAGTGACTCCGCAGTTGTAGAATTTGTGTACAATTAGTCGTGTATTAACATAGACGATATAATTATGTGAGCCCATAGTAAAAAAAAATGTGATGTATTGTTAATTGAGCCCGAACTGTGGAATATTGTAGCTGATAAATTTGGGCCGAGGTATAATAAAATCTTGAGGTTTATTTTCCTATCAATATGGGCTGAATGTTTAAATTATATTGAGATAGTAAATTTTTAGTGTTTCAGGCTTACTACGGGCCTCGGGGGCCTTAAGCTTACCTGGGCCCTAGTGCCGGTCCGACCCACGGAGTCGGGTCGTGACATAAATATATTAGAGTAATTAAATAAAAAAATGTGTGCAATTAATTTAATAAATTACGTCATATGTGCTCTTACAATAATAAGTATGGAGTATAATTATAAAAATAAATGAATAGATTGCAAACATCTTCACCTTTTCTTTTTAAAATCAATTATCTACACCTTTAGAGGTCCAAACTTCAACTTTAGAGCTTCATATATCAATAACTTGAGATTTTTTTTTTTTTTCAAAGTTATGAGAATTATAATTTCAGGTTTGTTACCTAATTTGATATTTCATACATCATTGGTAAATTTAAATTTAACTTTTTTTTTTTGTTAATAAAAATTGTGTGCGTGTTTGAAACACCTTTTTCTTTTTGTTATTAATTGAATGAAGCTTAAAAAACTTTTAGTTTCTATTCTTTAATTAGGACTATATTTAATTCCTTTTCAAATTATTATTAGGATTTTTAAATTCTTTTTGAAGAAATATTTATATGTAAATTAGCTTTTAATTTTGTAAGAAAAATGATCAATGAAAATTAAAGGTATTATTTTAAAAAAATAAAAAAAAAAATTTATTATCTTTAATAGCACTGGTGTTAGAACTCGCGTGATGTGTGGAGCAATATTAAATGATGAAATAATTTTTTATAATATTATTCAAAAATAACAAAATTGTATAATACAATGATCGTAAAATGCATTATAAAATTGTATCTCATTGAGATTACTGAAAAAGTTGCAATTCTAAGATGTGTTTTCTTAAGTATCCTGCTAAACATTTCACCAAGGCATGCAATAGCAAAAGTTATGCATGATATGACCAGTATAAAAAAGGGAAAATTATTATTTCGTTCCTGATGTTTGTCATAATTATTTAAGTAGTCCCCGACATTTATACATACATTTATAACATCTCTGAGGTTTGCCACCGTCATATTAATTGGTCATTTCGTCAAAAAAATACACTGTTTCTGTTTATTTTGAGAAGAAAAGACGAAATTATCTTTTGGAAAAATAATTATTTCGTCCCTGAGGTTTGCTATAATTATTAAGTAGTCCCCGATATTTATACAGATATTTACAACGTCCCTGAGGTTTACTTCCGTCATATTTATTGGTCCTTCCATAAAAAAAAAACACTTTTTCCGTTAATTTTGAGTGAAAAAGACGAAATTATCCTTTATAAGTTTTCATTGACATTATTATTAATCCCTTTCCTCTAAAATACCTAAAACTCACATTTTCACCATTTTCCTCAATCCAACGCGGTCTTCATTGCCACCACCGTGTCAATTAAAACTATCATCTCCATAACCAGATCACCACCAAAACTAAAACCCAACATCCAAACTCAATCAAGCCATCATCAACCTTCATCCATTTATCTCTCTCTTCTTGATTAGAGGATTTAGGGTAGTTTGGTCATTCTATTAAAAATTAACAGCAAAAAGTGTGTTTTTTGGACGGAAGGACCAAGTAATATGACAGAAGTAACCTCAGGGACGTTATAAATATTTGTATAAATGGCGGGGACTACTTAAATAATTATGGCAAACCTCAGCGATGAAATAATTATTTTTCCTTTTAGTTTTGTTGGTGATCTGGTTATGGAGATGATACTTGACAGAGACACGGTGATGGCAATGAAGACCGCAATGGGTTGAGGAAGATGGTGAAAATTTGAGTTTTAGGTATTTTAGAGGAAAGGGATTGACAATGTCAATAATGTCAATGAAAATTTATAAAAGATAATTTCGTCTTTTCCACTCAAAATTAATGGAAAAAGTGTGTTTTTTTTATGGAATGACCAATTAATATTTCGGAAGTAAACCTCAAGGACGTTATAAATATTTGTATAAATGTCGGGGACTACTTAATAATTATGGCAAATCATATGGACGAAATAATTATTTTTCCAAAGGATAATTTCGTCTTTTCCTCTCAAAATTAACGGAAAAAATGTATTTTTTTGACTGAAAGACCAATTAATATGACGGTAGCAAACCTCAAGGACGTTATAAATATATGTACAAATGTCGAGGACTACTTAAATAATTATGGCAAATCTCAGGGACGAAATAATAATTTTCCCTATAAAAAATGCACACACTATTATTGTATGTTCCAACAGTGATTTTTTTTATATTTATGATTTATTATAAATGATTGTTTATTTATTTGAAATATTAAGATATTATATTTATTTAGTGTAGTGTGTCCTAAGCGTGTTAATTTACTGCTTTTTTAAAAATTATCATATCCTGTATCTCGTGTCTCGTGTTCGTGTTCGTGCAACCTAGCTCTTGGTATATAAGACTACTCCATACACCAAACTAACAAACTAATGTTTTTCTTTTATTACCAAGAAAAAATGAAGTATTTTTTGAAAAAAAAATTGTTTTTTTGTCTTTTTTAATCAGAAATACTCTTCTCACAACTAAAAACATATATCGGTAGTCTTAGTAAGTCAATAATCTTTGCCATACTCTAAAATTATTTCCTATCAAAGAGAGATTTCTTATGAAAACTACGATAAAAAAATTGAAATGGAAGGATGTTAGCTCTAAGCTGCATATTGATCAGTTTAGTTATCAATAAACTTAATTTTTTTTTTTAAAAAAAAAAGATAAATCAGTCTAACAACGTAATTTAGAATTCTGAATTTAAAATTCTAACATTTGTAATTCTATAATCTAAAATATTATCTAGTGTGACGCGGAACCCTATGGAAATTTATTCCAAGAACTCTATGACAAGATTTGGAAGAGATCAAAGATCAAACTAAACTCCCCTCTATAGCATCCAAAGCTTAAAGAAGCAAGAACACCAATAATAGAGTAAAAGAATAAGATAAACGCCACAAGTGAATTGATAAGTTTACCTTGATTCTTGATGCAATTAGAAGAATGCAATCTCACACTCTCTCTAAAGCAAGAACACGCCTAAGCATGGAAGAAGAAATTCTCTTTTATTGATTAATTGATTCTTTTACAATAAAACAAGCTATTTATACTAAATCTAAGATGTCCTGATTCTTAAAGGATTTAGAATAATTAATCTAAATCAGCTAAGGATAAGGATTTAGCTAATCTAAATCAACTAAGGATAAGACTAACAAATTTTAGCAACTTAAGGATAAGGATTAACTAATCCAAATCAACTAAAGATTAGCTAAATCTAAACAAATCTAAGATAAGGAATAATTAATCCAAACCAACTAAGGATAAAGAATAATTAATCCAAACCAACTCAGGATAAGGACTAACTAATCTAAACAAACTAAGGATAAGGAATAATTAATCCAAACCAACTAAGGATAAGGAATAATTAATCCAAACCAACTAAGGATAAAAAATAAAAGGGTGGCCCAATTTATTGGTGGCCCAATTTATTGGTGGCCCAACCCATTAACCACATTACAACTCAAAACTAACAAAAATGAGCTAACTTATTACGCCAAAGTTAGGCTCTAGTATGGCCAGGGCATGCCATATGCTGGAATTTCAGATTCCATCTCAACATGTGCTTCCATCAATGTGAGAAACTTAGGTGTT
Organism: Jatropha curcas; assembly: GCF_041381405.1. Lineage (NCBI taxonomy): Eukaryota > Viridiplantae > Streptophyta > Magnoliopsida > Malpighiales > Euphorbiaceae > Jatropha > Jatropha curcas. The sequence goes on from NC_143160.1 coordinate 15,549,200, forward strand.
CTCCATGCTTCCTTGAGCTCTATGGTTGAGTGGTAGCAAATCCGTATCACAGTGGCAAATTATGCTACTTTCATTGGCTTTTATATAAGGTAAATGACTTTTCTTTTATATATTATATAGATAGATAATTAAGCTTGTCTAAGTGATATATAAACTCCATATATAACTTTAGAGAGGTATATTGAATTAAGACTCTTAATAATTTTATTACTTATATTTGTCTCTTTTCATTTCATTTCACTTTTTGCTTTTTACGAAAAATAAATGTGTCTCAATTACTATTATGTTATTATTTGAAATTTAAAACAAGCGTTTAATTAAAATTTTAAAAAATCCTTTAAAAAAAATTAAAATTTTAAAACACAATTCAGTTGAAAGTCCACTTATATCTTGCAATGAATCAATCAAATTCAGAATCATCGTTTTGAAATTTGGATTTGATTTGAATATTTCTCAAACCAAAGGTGTTAATTTGATTTAGCAACTAATCATGTTATCCGCCCAACCCAAACCGATGCTCATATCATGATTTTCTTTATTTATTTATCATATATGTATATGAATTTCTTTTTTAAAAAAAAAGGTCAAATTTTGGAAAATAAATTAAAAAAAAAGCTGATAGTTTAAAGTCGGGGGTGGTCCCACTTTATAACAACACGAAGATCGAAGCCGTCCACTTGAAGCCATTGTCAGTCAAATTATTTCTGTACTCTGACAGTTACTTTGACCTTTCGGTTTTAACAGTATACTCCTATTATTGACGATCGTGTCCTTTCCTTTTACCTCTTATTACATGAAACTTCTGGGGTCATATACGAAATTAGCTCGCTTTGTCGTTCTAAAATTGTGGAGTAATATTTTACTTTTAAAATTTTAAAACTGTCATGGTCATTGTGGATAAATATATAATTTTATCAAAATTTATAATTTTACATGTAAAATATTTTTTTTTCAAAGTGCCATAGAATTAAAGTAATAAAATTAGCAGTGAATGCATGTATTTGACCTTTAAATTAATGATTTCTAATTTTATAGGTATTAGTTATGGATCCTTCCATCTATAATTTTTATCCTTTTTTTTCTTTTTCTAATAGAAAGAGTTTTTTGAAATTTTTTTAGTTGTTTCAATTATAGTTTTATTTTTAAAATTGTTATTCTAAATTTATTTAATATATATTTTTATTAACAAAGTCATTATTATTAATATTAACCAAATCTATGGCTTTGATTGCCTTAATTTTTGTATAGAATAAGGCTCAATTTGTCTCATAAATTTAGAGGCAATGTACAATCCGTCTAAAATTAATTTTCATACAATTTATTCCTTGTATATGGAATAAAAGAACAAAAATTTATTTTGTAAAATTAATTTATTTTTTTGCAAAATAAAAAACAATTTATTAATATTTTAATTTTATTTAAAAGTTTAACATTAGAAAAGAAAAAATTATTTAAAATACAAAAATTATAAAAAATTAAAAGTGTAATTAAACCAAATATTTCATTTGAAATTATTAAATTAGAAAATATTTGATTATACTGAATATTTGGTTAGAAATTATTTTCTTTTTTTTAAAATTATATTTGATTTAAATCAAAATTTTTATTTTGGTAATTTTTTTAAGAATGAATTCTTCTGTTTTCTTTTCTTTTTTTTTTTTTTTCAAATTCAAAGGATAAACTTTTCAAAATTTGATTGTTTGGCCAAGTATACATTGCTTTCAAATTTGGAAAGCAAATTCGGCCTTAAATGTTTTTTTTTTTTTTATATATATATTAAAGGAGGGATTCGAACTTGGACTTATTGACATAGTATTATATGTTTTGGTATTAAAAAAATTAGAATTTGATTATTTTAAAGAATAATTTAGAATAAGTCATTTAATTATAATAGAAAAACATGAATCATTTGTCCATCCATTTTTATTTGTTGTTTTAAAAAAGTGTTTTATTCAAAACCATCTACCTTATTACTTTTCTTTTTTTTCTCTCTCTCTCTTTATTTTAATGACAAATTAATGGAGAAGGAATTACTGAGATTATTGTATCCACATCCTAGGATTTTATTTCTTAGATCTAGTCATTTTAACAGTTTCTAAATTTTACTATTTGTCGCTGTTAGGTGATATTATTTATGGTATTTTGTTATTTGGACAGCAATACAAAAAGAAGTGCAAATTTTCTCTCTGATAAAAAGAAAAAATTTAAAAGTAATCAGATTAAACTCATAAAAGAAATTTATATGGAGTAAATGAATAGCCACCAAATGGAGTGAGTAATGTCTATAGCACATGTATTATGCTCTATCAACTTGATCGGATATTTCAAATCAATATTATATTTTTTTTATTCTTTATATAAGTGATTGACTTCCTATATAAAAATATAAAAATTTATTGATCTGTATCCCATATCTATATACAGTTTTCTTTTAAAGAAATTTCAGTTTTATTTTGTGCTAAAAAAAATAAATTATTGAAATTCGAGTAATTAGATGAGATAAATAGTATTTGTTGTTTTAAAGAAGTTGTTTTATTCAAAATGACCTTATTACTTTTCTTTTTCTCTCCTTTAATTTTAATGACAAATTGATAAAGGAAGAATTATTCAAATTTAAGTAATTATTAATTGATCAATAGTAATTTACTCAAAGTTAGGAAGTATTTTATTATAATTTAGGTTACTTAATTACTTCTGTAATTAACATGCAAAAACCTTAAATAAAGTGAACAGAGGAGAGGAATTAATGAGGGAAAACTATAAACTTGACCCTACAATTTGCCAAACACAATTACTTTGTCTATTTTATTTTTCTATCAATATTTTAATATTCTAATATTAAATTTAAAGAAAAATACTAAGATTCCTTTTATCAATTGTCCTTGAAATCTCCTTACCTTAATTTTCATGTTTGTTCTTTCTCTTTTCACCTTTTTTCTCTCAAAAACTAATAATATGATTATACTAAACTCATTCCAATCTTATAATGCACGGGAAATTGTTAGTTATATGTCATATAGTCAATTGATTGATTATATATTGGACATCGCATTTCATAAAATAAATATTTCATTATTAATAAAAAGATATTTATTTATATTTTATATTCTACTAAAAGAATCTCGATAAAAGATAAAGTCCATGAGACAATTGCTTTGTAAAGTAAATTATAATGTGGTTATAATTATGAGTTTTATTTTGCATTAAAACAATATCTCTAAAAATTCTTGGTCAATGTTCTCTTCGTTATTGGATGATGATTAGAGCTGTTGAGACTGATATATGTTATGTTCTTTCCTTTATGTAGGGAAGTAGTTGTTCTCATAAGCTGAGATATATGTAATATCTAAAATTAATATGTAAATACTTGTTATTTAAACAAGTTCACTGAATTGACCTACATGAGAATTTCATATGGAGAGTTACTTGTGTTTATGGAATACTCAAGAGATGGTTGTGTAAATGATATGTTGATTTGAAATTACTAAGTGAGGATGCTATTATTTTCGCTAAAGGAAAACTTAGAACAGGCTTGATTTATTTTTTTTTATTTTTTAAAAATAGTTTTCATTATTAGACTCATTTATTGATCCTCAGAAAAAGTGTCTCTTACTTTGGTAAGAGTTTTATTTTGGAGTCGCTACCCTTTTTAGGAAAAATTCTCGAGTTGATCGAATTCTTTGGAATCGTCTAACTCGGATTTAAGCTAGAGACTGGGTAAGGGAGTTACGTACGGTATCGGGAATGTGTTAGGCACCGAACTGTCCGGTTAAATCGGCCTCCTTGTTACCCATTAATTCACAATAATTAATAAGAGAATTAACTCTAATTGAGATGTAAAATACATTTTAATGTAATTTTAAAAAATGTGTCAAACAAGCACATAATTAAATGTAAAAGCACAAATTAAACATCCAAAGAAGAGGGGAAGGAGAAAAGAATTACAACCCATCTCCTAAATGTACATTCTACCCTTCAATCCCCCAAAATTTCCCAAAAACCCAATTAGTTATTTCAAACAAATAATTAATCGAATCCATTATGGACCCTTACATAAAGCTTAACATAACAAAAGCATTAAATATAATTACCATCAATAAATAATAAAAACCATAGAACGTAATAAACATTCACAAAATCATAAAAACATACATTCATTCAATTAATGACAACATGGTGAATGTTTATGTTCATAAGTTAATGGTTAATGGATTACCTCAATTATAATCACAAAGCAATGGATGAAAGTGCATAAATTTAAAGGACATAATGTTAAATGTGCATAAAAGTAAAGAACAATAAATTAAAAGCAATAAATTAAAGGTTTCAATAAGATCAGGGTTCAAAACTTTGATGTTCATCATGGTTGATGAACGAATACACTCGTCACTACCCATTTCTTGTTAGTTTATGTTTGTTCAATCCATTATAGGTTGAAATCACGATCTACAATAATAAAGTCCGGTGCATGACTAATGGAATACCGATTCAGGACCATTTTATTGATTCTGGTGTTCTGAAATTTTGAAACGAAGATTCGGGTGCCTCAAGAAAAATGGTGTGTGCCACATGGGAAGTGGTGTGCGCCACAAGTAGTGGCGCTCGGATCTTACCAGATCAGGGAGTCACAGAACCAAGGTTTGAGTCTTTATTTCGATATTTTCACATTTCTGGGCTTCTAAAATGAAGGTCCAAGCGCCACTAGAGAAGTGACATGAAACTGAGCTTTCTAACTGTAGGAGAAGTGACGTGCGCCACACGTAGGGGCGTGTGCCACTTTTGACATAGTTAGAAGCCTTGGTTGTTCACAAATTTCTCTTCCAACCAAGAAAGAATGGGTGTTCTCACACCGAAATGAAAAGAAAAAGATGAAGAAAGAGTTTTAGGGCTCTTAGGGGTTACCATTGCTAGAAAGATTCCAAAGATTTTGAAAAAATAAATGAAAGAACACCCAAAAGCTTTGTTCTTGAACCAAAAAATTTGAGATTAAGATTTAATGTGAGTATTTATGGGTTTTTTTGATTGACAAACAGGGAGTTTTTATCAAAGATGAATGAATAAAACCGAGAATCAAAGGAGAAACACAAGTTTTTCTTTGATTTATGATTTAATTTTCAAAATGGTAGAGTTTCCCTTAGTTTCTCCAAAAAATCCCCCTTTGGTATAAATCCCAAGGCTTATTTATAGGCAAATGGAATAATTTGCCATAATTTTTAGGGCTTAGGTGGCAAATGCCATCGGTACGCCTAAAACTTGGACAGGTTCATTTTTACTAAATTAGACTAGATAGCACGCACAACGAGGTGATGCACCAAAAAGCGTGCCGGGCGGACCAAAAGCACTTCCTAGGCCTGATTTTGCTGCAAAATGCCGGAAACCTGAAAAAGTAAAAACGGTCAAATAACTCAATTAATTTAACCACAAACCATCAGTCTGAGAATTAAAGCGATCGGAAGTCCCGATTTAGTTTTACGTTAAAAAAAGGTTATCATCACTATGCCACTTAGAGGTAAAAAATTAAGCGTTTACACTAAGCTATCTTGTATAGGGATAATTATATTTTGATTCTTCATTCACATTAATCATTTATGGATAATAAGCAATGATGAATTGGACATAGTAGAAACTATATGAAGATACTTATGTAATTAAGATATGATTCATCACTCTAGGTAAATTAGGAAAAATATTCTAATTGTTCTCTATTAGTATTGATTAAGAAATCCTTGCGCAAGATTGAATGAAATTAGTAAATTATATTTGAAATTTCATTCAAATGATCAATAGCTAAGATTAAAAGAGTTAACATGATTTAATAGAGCAGAGATACCCCGTGCCTAATTACTAAATCAGAACATTAATGATGAAAAGATATTAATTACACCGATAAACTATGTACTGAAAGGTTAAGTCCAACTACTATTTTGTTTTCAAATTTTTGGGTAGTCATAAGATGTTGTTGACGATTTTTTTGACCTTTAAATATTAATTAATTAGTTAATTATATTTATTGCCAATATATTTGAAACCTAATGGGTCGCACACAAAAGAATAGATATGAAAAAGTAAAAACCAAAAAGCAAATCAAGTATGACTTAATTATAAATGAGTTTTGGACATTGAAGTGCAAAATAGTTATTTAATTTAATTGCAGTTTTATCAAATTTATTAAGTGTTAACTTAGTTAATTTATGTCTAAAATTTATTGATTATATAAACTTAATATTTTAATTATTATTTATTTATTTAAATAGTTAAATAAATAAATAAATTTAATTATATTGAAAATCCTAGTATTATATGTATTATGATTTATTTATTTAAATTATTTAAATAAATAAATAAGCACATATATATTTTAGTTATAATTTATTTATTTAAAAGATTTAAATAAATAAATAAAATTAATTTATGACCTAGGGATTCCATATATAACGTTTAAGAAACCGTCTGAAATCAGGGATAGGCACCAAAGTAGAAACACAGAGTGTAAGATAGCAAACACCATCATACTCTCTGTTCTCTCAACTCTCTGAAATAGTCTCGTGCGGATACTACTAGAGACAGGACAATTGAACGGCTTGTGGCTTGCAATAACCTAACCGTGTAGAACTTCGAACAATTAATCAAATGGATTTTTTTCTAAATAATTTTATTGCTCTAACAATTTAAATGGATATATGTTAGAATAATTATTTGTTATAATTATTTTATTTCTTTGCGTTTTATTATATGATAAATTTCAACAGTGAATCGTTCAAATATTTTAAGGCGTAAAACAATATATATTGATTATTGTGATTAATATCGAATTAATATTCATGTGCTGAGATTTGGTATTTTGTCAACATTAAATCTGTGTTCTTTTAGAATTTCATAATTTATTTTCACTTAAATTTGATTTAATAAAATAAGAAAAATAAAATTGAAAATTTTTGTCAAAGAACATGGACAGAGCACAGTTTCAACGTAGCATCACCAAGTGGCTGGTCACCATAGAGCCACAGGCGGCTGACATTGCGTCCGGCTCGCCTTGACGTGCAGTGGCCCTTGCAGAGCTCGAGTGATGATGTCGCGAGGGATGAAGATATGTGATTTTTGGTTATAAATTAAAAAAAAATATTGAAAAACTGTTTTTTTTTTTTTTTTTTTTTTTTTTTTTCTGGCGAGTCAACCGCTACTCGGATTGACAGAGGGTCTCCGTGGTCTTCCGACCACTGTGTGACCACCATCGATTCGTCGCAGGGTCGGCGGCGACGCTGGCCTTTATTAGGAATTAAGGTACGGTCGCGGTAGCGTTCTAACGAAAAAAAAATTTGATTTTGGAGAAATTGGAGTAGATTTGTGTTTTGATTCCTGCTTGTTTTCCATTGTTTCAGTTGGTCCAAAAATTGTTTGAATTTATTCAATTATGTCCTGAAATTGATTTTAATTTGCAATTTTAATTAATTTGGAATTAATTAAATTTTAAGGACCATTAAAATTAATTTAGCTAGAATATTTTTTAAAATTGATTTTAGAATATTTTTTAATTTAGCTAGAAAAGAAAAATTATAAGAGTTTAATTTATGACAAAATTATGTAATAAATTAATTCCTAATCGGATTAGGAAATAAATTAAATTGTTTAATTGTTTTTTAATTCTAATATGATTCGAATTAGTAAAATTAATTTACAAAATAATTTTATAAATTCTGAAATTAGTTTTAATAAGATATGATATATGAATAAAATTATTTTATTCATAAACTTGATTTTGAAAAATATCAAAAATGAAATTTTAATTGTTAGAAATTTTATTTTCAACACATGAGACCAATTATTAATATATTAACATTAGATAATATTTACATGCATTTAATATGAGTATTGTAGATGCTTAAGTTTTCCCAGCAATAGGACTAAATGATGATAACTTTTTTTTTTTTTTTTTTTTCATAAAATGAGATTGGGACATCCGATTGCTTTGGTTCTCGGACCGATGGTCGGTGTTTATGAAATGTGAATCGTTTGTCCGTTTTTACTTTTTCGAGTTTCTAAGGGATTTCGCATTGAAATCAGGCCCGAAAAGTGCCTCGGGTTCGCCTGGGACGCGTCTTGGCATATCGCCTCATTTTGCATGCCACCCGAATCGATTTAATAAAGATGGCTCGACCGATTTTGGGGCCACTAGTGGCACATGCCACCTGAGCCCTAGATAAAGACCACAGAATCTCCCTATTTGCTTATAAATAGGCTAAAGATTTAAGAGATTTGGGGTTTTTTTTGGATCACTAGGGGAAACTCTTGCATTTTTTTTTTTATCTTAATTTAAAGCTACATCTTATGATTATATCTTAAATCTTGGATGCTATTCATTAGTTTTTGATAAAAACTGCCCTGATTTTCGTGATCGAACACTAATAAATACTCTCATTAATCTGAATCTCAAACATTCAACAAACATAAAAGTTTTGGGTCTCTTGATCATTTTCAAACCAATCTTTGGATTTTTCTCCAAAGTAAGATAACCTTTGAAAGTTTTAATCTTTTTACTTCATCATTTTCTTTTTCTCTGGTGAACTAAACCACCCACTCTTTATTGGTTGTGAGAGAAACCTATAATCAACCAAACATTTCTGACTGTGCAAGAAGTGGCGCACGCCACTAGTCCATGGTGTCACGCCACTAGTCCATGCACATGCCACTGCGTGTGGCTCACTCCATTTTTTGCTAGCCAAATAGTCCTGTGACAGTGTTTTGAGCTTTCTAAACAGAGTAAGGACCACACGCCACTACATGTGGCACACATATCTACTTATGGCGCACGAGCCTTTGTTTTAAAATCTCAGAATCTTTAAATTAATAGTCTAACTCTGATTTTAGGATCCATTTGAGTCAAGCACTAAACGCTCTTGCTTTTTATTGTGTAAAAGACTTATTTTGGTCCGAATAAATAAATAAAGAACAAGAAATGGGCAGTGATCGTCATATTTGTTTATGATGAACATTAAATTCTTAAACCCAAATCTTATTTTAAGTTAAGATTAATGCCCTTGTTTTACTGTCATTTACTTTTCTGAAATTTAAATTTCTGCAATTTAAATTTCAAGCTATTTACATTTATGCACTTTTACTACTATATTGCTCTTTCCTTAATGTGTTAACCATTAATCATTAATGTTGCTAACATTCATATTGATTCTTATGTCTTTATTATTTATTGATTATTCTGTACATGTTCAATTCATGCTTGTTAGATCACTTTATTTCTTCATTGTTGATTTATTGCTTCATTAATATTGGGCATTATATAAAGGGTTCATAATGGACGCTATTAATTTCTTTTGTGTAATAATTTTTTTTTTGGTTTGGGAAATTTTAAGGGGATTAATGGTAGATTATAAAATTAGGTCATTGATTATATCTCTATTCTCCCTCCTATTTCTTTGGATGATTTTAATTTTATGCTTTGTGTGATTGTTAATAATCTATGTTTGCCATATTTTTTTTTTAAAAAATGGCATTAAAACATATTTTTCATCCCAATTAAGGGTTAATCATAATGTTAGAATTGTGAATGAATGAACAAATGATGGAGGCTGATTTCTAACCGGGTAGTCCGAGTGCTTAATACCTTCCCGTGACCATACCAAACTTCCTTTCTTGAACTCTGGTTAAAACCGAATTAATTGTTTTTAAAGAAATGACCAATTTGAGAATTTTTTCCAAAAGAGGACGACGACTCCCAAAAATAAGGTTCTTACCAATGTAAAGGCCGTTTTCTAGAAATCCCTTTTCTGAAAATAAGATAGTCTACCCTTAAGATGTTAAATGGGTTTAATGAAAAGAAGATCACTTTTGTAAATAAAATAAAACTAAGCCCGTTTTCCCATCTCTCCAAGTGATGCATCTTCAGTCTAGCGATTCCACTGGGAATCGAACCTAGGATCTCTAGTTTTCTAGTTTTGGGTTTGAGAAAGAAGTTGATTCTTATGTTTATCCTATTATTTACACTTCTAATAGTGTAATTAACTTGCCATTGAGTTTAAATTTCTATACATATAATTGGCATTCATGACATTATTCTCTTCTTAATCTCCTTTCTACCCAAAACTCTAAAGGTGATATTGGGATGTGGTCCTCTTATTCTACTCGACTATTGAGATCCGCCACTAATACACACCACCCATAAGCTTTGTACCTTTTGGTATATCAAAAGAATTTTCATAATCTATTATCACCATTGGCACAATCCATTATCACCATTAGTTTAGAACCAAAGCAAAATAGAAGGAAACAACCAATTCTCGCTTATGGAATCCAAGACTCTTTAACCCAACCTATGCTCATATAATGACCCTAATTCCTTCTCTTAGGTTTACCATAATAAATTATGTTCTGTCATGCATTTCCCAACTCTCTTTTCCTTGGTTGTACATATGTATGTCTTGTGTTTCCTTATGCATCATGTAATCTATTTTCTTTTAGCCATATAAGGATATTCTGTCATGTCTCAGTTCTCGTTCAAAATGCCGAAGAGGGAAAGACCTAAGATAAGTGCTTCAATCAAAATGAGCCAAAAGAGATCTCTCCATTGTTGACACTCCTATTGAGGTCAAAGCTCAAATGCCTAAAAAGAAAGCTCCTTCAGTTATATCATCGGCATATGAAGATCCCCTAAAAGAGGCTCATCAACTTTTGCTTAAAATCAAACAAGCTCAACTTGAAGCCATGACTCTCTTCCAAGGTGTGGAGGAACATTTCACTCTTATGCGAAACATCGTCAACCGCCTTGTGGAAATTTGGCATTTCAGTTTGGAGGATGCTAGACATATTAAGGTTCTTAAGGCTTGAGCTTAAAAGCATTGTAAATATTTAGATAACGCCTACTTATTCCATGTAAAGGTCAACTTTCGAGGGTATATATGAAGTTCTTTATTTTGAGCTAAATATTTTTTAATATCTAAATCAAAAATAAAAATCCCAATTGTATATAAATAAAACACTCTGCTCAAACCATGTTTGAGGTAAAAAGAAATGGAATTAAGAAATGAACATAGGAAGACATTCTAAATACAAAAAAGGCACCTTTTGAGTCTTACAGTTGTCAAAGGCCATTCTTCAATCATCATTTTGAACGGTCTCAACCGAGTTATAATAGAATATAATATTAGTTTCATTTAACGATGTTGTGTTACATGCCAACATTTTTTGTGACATTTTCATGCATGCATGACCCTTATTTTTTATAGTCAAGATAGCGTCTAGAAAAGATAAAGGGTCTACAGCTCAAAACATCAACTGGCTCAGAATCGAGAACAGATTGATTAGAGTTGAAGAAATCTCAATCCCTTCTAAACATCTCGATCCGGATTCTTCTAGTCTTTCAGGCTGCTAGTCTCCTTTAGAGGAGTCTCCATCACCAATTATTCATCATCTTACTACTGTTGCTTCTGCCTCTTCCTCTTCTACTACGGAGAAAATGACAACCGATGGTAATCTTTCATCTTCCGTGCTTGAGAAAATGATTGAGAGAATTATTATTGCTTTTTGAATTAAAAAAATCTTTATATGGTTGATTCTGGAAAGACTCCTTAGGAAGTGATGGTAGAGTTCGAGGGTGAAGAAGAAGAAGAGCAGCTTCTAGAGTAAGTTTACATGATGATCCTGAATGTTTGGGATGAAAATGATGAATAACGGTCGAATCCCATCAATAGATGGGTAGACAATGGAGATGATCTCGTAGTAAATCCTATTACTCTTGATGTTTGGAGTATTGAGGGGAAGAAGAAGCAAAGGAAGTGAATAATATGATCCGCAGTAGTCGAGTGTATTAGCCTGACCTAGACAAGTATAAAACAGCTCAGAATGAAAAAGCAAACTCCTTGACAAGCAGAAAGAGGTAATAAAAGACGGTGTATTGATTAAACAGTTGAAAAGAATCCATGCAAGCATTAGCATGGGTTCTACATTGAATGTATGTCCGTTGAAGCTTTTAGCCAAGTTCAAACCGAGTATGTTCGACTTAGATCTTTCTGATATAGTCATTCGAGCATATGATGATTCAAAGAGACAAGTAGAGGGTGTTTTTAAAGCAATTGTTAAAGTGGGGCTGATAGAGCAAGAAACAGAATTCATAGCGATTGACATTGTTACCCCTTACCCACTATAAGATGTGGCATGTCGCCTGTAATATGCTTATTAAGCACCTATACTGCTTAAGAACGCGATAAACATACTACAAGGGACTTAAATAAAATAATTTCATAATACATCTTTATTTTTTAATTTAATTACGAAAAAATGTATTTTAGAAGTAGGGTCAAGAATTCATTTCATTTTTTTTAATATACATTTATATATATAGGGAAAGGTACTTATAACATCATAAATTTTTTTGTTTTATAATTAAGCATATTCATTCATCGTAAATGGAGCCATAACCCATAAGCCTAAATTGAAATGCAGTCACATACTGGATGGATTTCATTTTTGCTTATAAATAATAATAATAAGAGTAAGATAGCTCAAGCAATAATAAAAGCATATGCACATGTATATTGACATACATATATTTATAGTTTGTACTATATACTAGCATTAACAGTTTGCATAAACTTTAATTACATATGTTTGCTCACATACATATGACTGTTTGTTAAGGTTCTATACATCATACAAGGTCCCAAATAGGAACTATATACAATAGCTACAGTAGTAGCTCTTATATTTGCAATGATTTAAAAAGGAATCCTACAATTAGCAGGACTCACTCTCCTACTTTCTCCTTTCCTTTTCCTATGATAGTACAGAAAACACTATCGCTAAGCAAGTTACTTAGTGGTGCATATATATAAAATCAAGTGTAAATTTATATTGTCTCAATGTTAACCATAACTATGAATAAAGCTTCATATGAAAACCTTTTTCATTTAATCTGTCTTGAAAATCAATCTTTCTCTCAACTCAGGAAAGAGGTTAGTAAGAAAGTATATCAACAATAGTGATAGAAATTCTTTGCTAAAAAATCAATAACTGTCTTTTTGTGAAAATGGTTATGGAGCATTATAATCATAAGGAAAGCATTAATTCAATTGTAAGTAAAACATTCATTTAAGAAACTTGACAATATCCAATTTAGTCTCAACAGCTTAAATAGACTCAATCTGAAGGGCCATCAGTGTCCTATGAGCTCATTAAGACAAAGCTATCTCAACCTCAATCTGTGATTTACATCTCAATAGAAGAGGGATAATCTTAACCTCATTTTAGAGGGAAGAATATCACTTTCTTATCATTCATTTCCATATCAATCACAATATCAACTTCAACAAATGAAGTGATATCGATAGGGCAATAACCATGTCTATCACCTGTTGTGAGACTATAAATCATTTCATATATTAAACATAATTGAAAACAAATCGGGCAACAATCCATTTCCACAAACACTACTAAAAACATTCATTCATAACTGCCCCGCATACTACAGATAACAATTGGCCAACATCCTCCTTTCTCATATAAACAACTTTCAATTTAACTTTTAAAAATCATTAAAAAATCATAAGGTATCAAATCATACTTCTTTTCTTTCAAAATCCATAAGATCTTCATTCCAATGTTTCTTATATTCATAAATCATTTATTGATTTTGGAATGTGAAATCAAATATATTTTGGTTTTATCAAAACAAGAAAAGAGTAATGCACTAACCTGAATTGGAAGGCTCTTCTAACCTTACTCCTCTACTTATTAACTTATCTTCTAATCCTTTCCTCTCAGATACTGTAGCATGAAGTTCATATTAACTCCATACTACTCAATAAACACACACATACTATCATAGGAATGCAAATTAAGTATTGAAATGTAATATTCTTGCTTTTCTTTCAATTTCACTATGCTTAACCGACTACCATATGACTTCAATGTAAGCATGTGTTACTTCATTTACAAAAATTAATCTCATCCTAGAAACATAAAAATAACAACTAAAATAATGGGACTTAATAACCTATTAAAAGTATGCTAAACTCTTTACATATTGGTGGAATACAAGGTTTCCATCATATGAGTAGCCTTCCTTCCTTTGGCTATATCTCTAGTTCCTTAAATCCATTTATCCTGAAATTTTAATAAAATCTTCCTCACATCTCAGGATACTCCCATATAAAATTTCATGAATTTTGAAGCTCATTTATATAGCTAAATAATCTAAACACAGTACCTGATTTTCAGTTAGCGTTTCCACTGAGCAGCCTGCATTCGTTTAACTATAACTCCATTTCTCTTCACCCATTCACTAAAACATTCCTAGCATCATAAAATAGTTCTCTATAAAATTTTATAATTTTTTGGAGTTCATTTACCTATTTAACTAAGTTAATCTTTGTGACTGAATTTCAGGATGCTTAATTGTAATAGACTTAAGCAATACTTTAACTCCTTAAGCATTCTTAACTTACCTCCACCACTAATTTATGCATGAAAACTCTTATAAAACTTAAATAACATAATTAACTTTCATGTATCAGAATAATTAATTTATAGATTATTAATCAAATGCTTAAAATCATCCAATTTGGTCAACTATGCAAACTTGACATCAAATTCATGCTTAACCATCTCAATCACCTTAAAATCATTTATAATCTCATCATCTCCACTAAGTCAGCAACAATAAGCAAGCACTTCATATCATAGTTCATGGAAATAAAAAATAAAACCATGGAAAACAAAGAGGAAGAGAAAATAACTAACCTTTCCTTATGAATCACTTGAAAATTTCTAAGTTTTCATCCACCTTTAGCTTGTTCTTAAGAGTTTTGTCTCTCTCTCTTTTCATGGAGCTCGACCATGGATGACTAAAAATGAGTAATAGGTGCCTTATGACTCATCATAAATAGATGGCAATAAAAGACTTTCATGGTAATTCCTTCCATATCCTTTAGTTGCCTTTTAACACCTTAATCCTTTGTTTCTCTTTTCATACAATTGGCACCTAAATGTTTTTGATTACTTTAGTCCTAATTAAACCTTAATCATATATCTTAGGTGATTAATAATCAATCCATTAAATGATAAATCAAAGTTCTAGCTTAAGGAGCTTCACTACTAGCTTCTCATCGTCAAAGCATAAGCTCATTTAACCTTCTTCCAATTTGATTCTCATGACATAACTTAAATTTAATTTGCATTATAACTTCCAATTAATAGTTTTACATATTAAAACTAAGGTAACCCTTATTATTCTAGTTTTAAGATAATATTAACACGGTAATTAGAATTTCTAGAGCTATCAAATTGAGGGTATTACAGACATTCCCCCAACTTTTGCTCTCCTTTTGGGTCGCCCATGGTATCACTCACTGGGTATTGTTCCATTGACTCTGCACCAGAAAATCAAATTCCTTTTTTATGGAGAAGTCATCACCATCTCGGCTGCCAGTGAAAAGCACGTAGCCACTTTGAATTTGGACAAGCAGGCTTTTCTCCCGTGGACGGGTTTTCAAGTGGCAGTCTTGAGTATTGATAAAGGGCATGCTGTCTCAAATATTATGAAATGAATGAACTTTCAAGAAGGTAAAGGTCCTGGCAATGATCATATGGAATTATGGAGCTATCAAATTTCCAAGCACAAAGACACTATATGGGTCTGGGGTATAAATTTTGAAGTAAGTCAAAGAACAAATTGGGTCGGTATAACATGAATGGAAATTTCATTCGATCGAGTGATCATTCCTCTCTGTGTGTACCTACAAAGCCATTTGAGCATAATGGAAATACATACCTAGGGTTGGAGATTTTTAATGATGTGATTGACATCGTCAAGGTTGAGCCTCAGAGACTAAAGAATGTGAAAGAAGTCAAGGAGGAAGAAGGGATTGAAACGCTGAAGATGACTAAGAATGAAGGCACAAAGAGGCGAATCACTCAAAATAGTGAAGGCAAAGGAAAAGCACTTATGGAATGACTGATGATCCTGTGGACCAGGTCATGAAGGTGATAAGAGCTTGCATTGAGGATAGTTTTGAGGATTTTGGATCCCTGCTAAAAGTTTCTATTCCTGATTTTGAAGACGATTTTAATGAAATAAACTTCAATTTTGGTTACTTGTTTGATGTCTTTCCTGATAGTTCCATTCATTAAGTAGATAAACTCATGCGCATTTTTGATATAAACTCATCACACATGTTTGAATTTAATATTGTCACAAAAGACAATCCATATAATTTATTAATTGGGTCAAACCTAACACAAGGCTTAATCATAAAATTCAAAACTTGCTCAAGGATAAGAAAGAGGCCTTCGTGTGAGACATGCCGGATATGGACAGATAGATAGCAGAGCACACTATTCCTTTGTATCTTAGGGCTAAGCCAGTGAAATAGAAGAGAAGGAGGTTGAGACTAGAATGGGCTGAAAAGATCAAAGAAGATATCAGAATTAACGTTATGTTAGCACAAGCTGATGAAGCGAGTGTTGAGAAGGCAATTTATTACTTGAGTAAGAAGATTCTTCCCAATGAGCAGAAATATAACTTGCTTGAAAGGACTTGTTTAACTATGGTTTGGGAAACCAAAAAACTTCATCATTAATTTCAGTCCTGCAAGGTAATCGTAATTTCAAGAATGAATCCAGTGAAATACTTATATGGGACACAACACTGGTGGGAAAACTAGCAAGATGGTTAATCTTGTTGTCCGAATTCGATATTGAGTATGCCACAAAGAAGACAGTCAAGGGGCGAGTAGTCGCAGATTTTCTCGCGGCACCTCCAGTTGAAGATAATGAACAATGAGAAATTGATTTTCCTGATGAACATGTGAACTTAATAGAAAAGAAAGGATGTAAGCTTTACTTTGATAGGTCAACTCATAGTAAGGGAGCAGGAGTACGTGTCTTGCTAGAATCTCCACAGGGTGAAATTATATCGATGTTGAACATGGCAAAGTATAAAGCTTGTTTATTTGGATTACAAGCTCTGATTGTCATCAAGGCCCACAGTCAGATGCAATGTATGTATGTTCATTTTCTTCTTTGCCAATTATTATTTTTTCTTTTTCATTTTTTATTTCGTTTATTTGATTTTCATTATTTTTGCTTGGAAATGCTTGGAAAGATAGACACGAGGGGTAGCTAATAATTTGCAAGCTCTTATTGAGTAGGACGAAATCGTCCTCAAAGATTACATCAAATTTGAAGTCTGGATTTTCTAAATCCGACATAGACGACTTAGAACTGGAACTGGACTCTGACTCGGTTTCAGACTCGGGGTCAGACTCAGACTTAGTACAGGACTTGATTATAGATTTTGACTCTAGGTTTGACTCGGGAGGGGGTTTATCAGCAGTGCGCTCGTCCTCGGCGTACCAGTTGGTGAGAGGCCCTTTGTGTGGCTTGATCAGGCTCAGCAGGTCTTGGTTCTCATCATTTCTTGTAATGACCGCAACCTCGTCAAAGAGACTGGGCTGCATGAAGTCTTCCACTTCTAGTTCAGTTATTACTTCTGGCTTGTTGTCCCAGGTATCAGCAAATATTTCCAGCTCGGGCAGTATTTTCTTAGTTGTCGGGAAGTAGAATGGTTCCCGGAAGCCACAATAAGGAATTGTTTCTCCCAGTTTGCAGAAATAACCATTCAAAGTCAAAAGGTAAGGCCGCATCTGTATACTCTTCTTCTTTCTTCTCCCGGTCCTTCCAGCCAGGTCTTCATCAGTGGGCTCATATCCTAGCCTATAAGTCCCTTGGTTCACTGGACATTCCCAAGCTTGCAGTGCGGGGTATGTCTTTCTGGACCTTGCCATGATCATTCCCGGCAGATAGGACATCTTCAGCATTAAAGGAATCAGGCAGTTTATTTGCACCGTCCTGAAATCAAAGAGAATTCGGGAGTTTGCAGTCTTCCCTTCTATGAACTATACAGTGTCATACTGAAATCCTGAGAGGGGCAAATTGGCATTTTCAGGGTTGACCTCAAAGAGAGGCTGGCCCTTTGGCTTCTTGAGCTGGCTGTAATCATCCCCTTGAACCGTTATAATTTTACCCTCGTAGAGGAATTTGACCTTTTGGTGCAAAGAGGAAGGTACTGCCTTGGTATGGTGTATCCATGGCCGTCCCAGAAACAGGTTGAAACTAGTGGGCACGTCGATTACTTGGAACGGTACCTCCATTATGGCTGGCCCAATTGCCAATTTTAGTGTAGCAACCCCCAATACTTCTCTCCGAGTGCTGTCATATGCTTTCACTATCTGGTCCGACGGAATGAAATCTGTTTCCTCCAACCCCAAACAGCTGGCTACCCTTAGTGGGCAGACGTTCAGTGCTGACCCATTATCAATGAGAACCATGGGCACAGTTTTATCTCTTGTCTGAACAGTGACGTAAAGGGCATCGTTGTGACTGCCTCCCTCCTTGGGTAAGTCATCATCGGAAAACCCGATGCTTTGCACCTTTGATGATTGGGTGAGGGTGGACACCAGCACTTCAGGGCTAACCTCCACCGATGTTTGAAGTTGACTCAAAGCCTTGTAAAGAGCTTGGCGATGAGGAAAGGATGATGCCAGAAGTTCCCAGATTGACACCCTAGCCTGGGTCTTTTTTAACTGCGAGAGTACCGGGTCTTCCTTTGGCTCATCTGCCCTCTGGTAGGGCTTATTTTGGACTTTGTCTAGGACTAATGGTTCATACTGTCTCTCGCTCCTGGTTATTGCATCGACCTCTTCAGATAAGTCATTCAGGTCTAGGACACAGATGTCATTCATTTCTAGGAATAGTTCGAAAGGATCGATCAATTCCTGGTCTGCAACAATAGCATTTACCCCGTGATTTGGTAAGGGATTAGTGCTAATGTTTGGCTTACTCCTTGGAATAATTGAACTGTTGTCCACCAGGTCTTGGATGCGGTTCTTAAGCATTCAGCATGCTTCAGTCTTGTGCCCGTTACCCTGATGGTACTCACAGTATTCGTTAGCTCTGTAGTTCCTTGGTAATGGGTTGGGTCGCGGCCTTGCTTCCAAAGGCTTGATGTAGTTTGCCTTGACAGCCTCTCGGAATACCAAAAGGATTGGCATCCCGAGATCAGTATATGTCCTTCTCAACTGACTGGCATTTCTCATATTTCCCACACGTAAAGGATTCGTGGGGGTGATACTTGCCACTTCGTGGACTTTGCTAGCTTGGCTAGGCTTCTTGTATTTTGAGGTTCCCGAGTCTTCTTTCAGTTGCCCCATTTGAATTAAATCCTCTACCTTCGTAGCAGTGGCAATGAGCGACTGAAACGTTGGTAGGTACTGAGTTTGTAGTTGTTGTTGGTAGACAGGCTGCAGGTTCTTTATAATTATGTCCACCTGTTCTTGCTCAGAAGGCCGGTTGATCATTTGGGCGGCCTTAGCCCTCCACCTCGTAAGGAACAAGGAAAAGGGTTCATTGTTTTTCTGTTTGGTGGTCTCCAGTTCCCTCCGAGTAACATCAACCTCCATATTATAGTGGTATTGCATATTAAACGCATTGCAGATGTCTTCCCAGGTCTTCATTTTAGACCGGTCCAGGCTGACAAACCACCTCAAAGCAGCACCGGTGAGTGATTGTTGAAACAACTAAGCAAGGAGCTCGTTGTTCAGTCTGAACGGGTTTAGGGCACCCACATACATTTTCAGGTGCGTTTTGGGACAAGTGGTTCCGTCAAACTTGTCCATGTTGGGCATTTTGAACTTTGTTGGCAGTCTTGCTTCGGGGAACAAGGACAAGGAGTCCATGTCCGCTACTTCCTTGTGTGTCTTAAGGGCAGTAATAGACCTTTCCAACAATTCCAGTTTTTCTCTCATTTTCTGAGCTTCCAGCTCAGAAAATGAGAGAAAAACTGGAATTGTTGGAAAGGTCTATTACTGCCAATTCTGGAGGGCATGTCATCCAGGTTAAGGGTAGGGTTTGTCGGTTCAGCAGCAGGTCCCTGATTGGAGGTAGCAGGTCCACTTTCCCCAGCGGAAGCCCCATTTCCATTACCACTACCTAGTTCGGCTATTAGGGCAGTTCTCTGGGTAGCTAATGCCTCATTCATTCTATCCTCCATTCTGGCTTCCAATTGCTCTATGAGATTTTGGATGTCAGCAAGTGAAGCCATTGGTGCAGTTGAAGTTGGTGAAGTTGGTGAAGCTGGTGAGGTTGGTGATAGCACTGTAGGTGTGACTGGAACTTGGATAGGCACTTGAACAGTGGGTACCTGATAGGATAAGGGTAGCTGGATTAGGATACAGTGGGTAGTATTCTGTATCAGGGTAGTTGAAGTAGATCGACTCTTTTGTCCAGTTGTGCATGACTAAAAAGAATATTTTATGTTCTTTTTAATGTTCTTATGAAGTGATATGTCATGAATGTGCACAACATCACGTCATAATTCGTCTTAATGATATGGTTCGCATCATTGGGTGCATAAAGCCCTAAAGGATAGGTTCTATAGGCTATGACACAAATAGAGAATTGGCCTATTAAGGGACCCTTGAACCTTGAGCATGGATATACCTAACCACATGTGAAACAAAGAGTTTCGCGTGGATCCAACAGTACGCATACTCATTGGCCACCCCCAAAAGGATTAGGGATGGTTTGCGGTAACAGGGAGGACGCTTTGGCTATCCGTCGATATAATCAAGGAGACCTGCCGATCAGCGCTACTTGCTATCCAGACTCAGAAGTTTGAACAGAGAGAGAAGAAATTCATTTGAAATTCGTTTTTTATGCAATGGAGAAAAAGATTCTCAATTCGTGCAAATAAATCAACAAATTTAAATGATTTAAAGTAAATTTCAATTAGGTCCAAATTCTACTTATTAAGCATTCTTAAAGAAAGAATACTTAATCTTTGTTAGGGTATCCTGCAAAACAAAGCATAGTAAAATAATACCCTGAAGAAGGGCAGGTTAGTTGATGCAGCAATTGTAGTCCACTTTATGCAAAATGATTACATAATTCCCCAGCAGAGTCATCAAACTGTGAACCCCTCCCTCGGAAATATAGGCATATAAATGCATATGACTAAGGGCAAAATGCACGTGAATGTATGAGTCGCCACCTTGTTTAATTATTTTAGGGTAAACTAGGAAAAAACCCTAAGTTGACTCCAATTTTAATTAACCTAATTATTAGATTAATTATCCCAATGTTTAAGGCACAATCTACGAACCCGAGGTGGATCCCGAGACTATGTCATGCTGATTAACTAACCAATGAATGAATGCATTGCAAGGTTAATGATGTAATTGGACCAATGAAAATGTTTAAGTGATTTCGACTTGCCGCTTGGGTTTAAATCCCAAACGTGCCTACGTACTTCCGTTTAAATGGAAGATCAAAGTTGACGTAGTTCGATAGACCTTTTTAAAAGGGCTTTGAATGGGTATGCTTAATGCATGAGTGTGTGTATGATTTGTGCATTTTGTTTAGGCATTTTGCCAAAGAATTGATTGATTTGATTAGGCGTTTGTTGCCAAAAGTGTTGATTTAAGGCTTTTAGCCAAAAAGATTGATTTAGACAATTTGTTGCCAAAAGTTGATGTGATTTAGGCGACTATCGCCAAAATTGATTATTTGAAGGCTTTTAGCCAAAATGGGTTGACTTAGGCAATTTATTTGCCAAAAAGTGTTGATTGGGCGATTGTCGCCAAAATTGAGTGATTTAAGGCTTTTAGCCAAAAGATTGATTAATTCAAGGCATTTTGCCAAAGCTTAGATTTAAGTGATTTGTCGTTAAAAATGGTTAATTTACTTATAGGCAATTTGTTTGCCAAAAGTGATTAATTGAATTGCAATATAGGCAATTTATTGCTAAAAAACGTGTTTAATTAAGGCCATTTAGCCATAATTATTGATTAATTGGACTTAAGCCGGACTGTTCGAAATAAAGGCGATTATACCATAGTCATTAATTGGCTAGATACTTTAGCCAATATTGTCGGATTTAGGCTTTAACACCACGATTATTAGTTAACCGGGCATTTAAGCTTAATCATATTTAATTAGGGCAGTTTATTTGCCAAACTGATGACGTGAATGCATTTATGCAACAGTTTAATTCAGAATTGGAGTAGAAGAAGAATATGTATGAAGTGCTGAAATTAAATGGGCAGAGCTTCGTTATTACCTGAGTTAATCGGCGGCCGCTTCTTAGCTTCAGCTTGAAAACTTCAGATTAAGCTCCTCGTTTGGGGAATATTATTTAGAATTAATTTAATTTAAGTGGCCAAATATCACGACAGCAGAGTAATAAAAGCCTACACTAAATGCAGAAAAGCAGTAAAAGAACCGCAAGGAGCATAGGGGAGAAGAGAGCGTCCGTCAACACAGACTGAGTGAGTAAAAAAGTCGCACCGGGGCTGTATTTATAGGAAAAACTGGGCTGGAGGGCGACCGTTGCCGCCGCAGAGGGCGGCAGCCGCCGCCGTGGAGGGCGGTCGCCACCGCCGTGGCCGGCGGACTTGCTAGTCTTTTGTTCCAAAGGCTTTTTCGGGAGTTCTGTACCTCCAAAAAATATTCCGGGACCAGTTCTGCGATCCTCGTAATTTTTCGGACGTTTCAAGTACCATATTGGCATACTTTCGGTGAACTTTCCGAATGGCCTCTGATCCGGCCGGACTATTTACAGTCCGAAAAAGCAAGCTTTTTGAGCCTCAAAATTTGAGTATTCACACCCAGCCAAGTCAGTGTCTCTACGAGAACAAGAGGAAACTACGTGCATCACCTTATCATCAGCTTTACTATGGGTAATAGCTGAAGGCTACCATAGCCATCAATACCACTCAGTAATGAATATTGGCTCAGAATGCAAAAGCAAAATAGTGGAGCCTAGTGTGGACTAGTAAGGACGCGTGGTTTTTCCCAAAAGTGATTTGGAAAGAACCAAATTGGATGGGCTTAATTTATTTTATTTAGTAAAATGGTTTTCTTTTATTAAACCCGTTTAATCCTCAAAAAAAAAAAAAAAAAGATTCTCTTACTTTGGTAAGAGTTTTATTTTGGAGTCGCCGAGTCGCCTTTACATAAGAAAAATTCTTGAATTAGTCGATTCCAAGAATCGACTAATCTGGTTTTAAATCAGAGACTGCTTTTGGAGTTAGGTACGAAATGGGAAGGTGTTAGGCACCCATTTCGCCCGGTTAAACCGGCCTCCATATTGTTCAAAAATTCATAATAATTAATAATGAGATTAATTTTTAATTGAGATGTAAAATGATTTTAATATAATTTTTTAGAAAATTATGTCATTCAAAAAAATCATTGTAAGCATAATAAACATGAATCATAAAGCATACACAAAGGAGGGAGGAGAAAAGAAAACCATCCTAATAATACAATCTACCATCACCCCTCTAAATTTACTAAACCCAATTTAATATTAGAAACAAGCTTTAATGAGATCCATTAGGATCTCTTGTATTTTGCGATAATAATTAATTAAACACATCAAGAAATGAGGATCCCAACAAACAACATTTACACAAAGACTAACAATATTAATAGAGTAATAGAACATACATTCCCAACCGCTCAAACTCACGCATTCATTAAAATGAAAGTATGATGCATGTTAGGGGTACTCGATTATTAAATAAAGGGGTTAGCACAATACTAATTATAAATTAAGCGTTAAATTAGAGAATGTGAAATTAAATGACAAAAAGGTAAAATGCTTTTAATGTAAAGAAGGTAATCAAATGGCAAAAAATTAATGGTTAATCAAGGTTTAAGCTTATTATCTTGATGTTCATCCAAGAAGATGAACAAATCCATCAATCACAGCCCTCCACCTTGTTTTAATGTTTATTTGATCGATCTGTGACCAAATACACGACCCAAACCCTTTAGGATTGTAGCTAGGTCACTTAATCTCCGAATCAGGACATTTATTGAGTTTTTATACATTCAGAGCCTCTGAATCGAAGGGTCTTGCACCATAGGGAGCTATGGCATCTGTCACAAGGATGTGGCACACACCACACGTAGTGGCGCAGGGCCTTTCCCAGATTAGAAAGGCTTATGGCATGAATAGGGCAAAAACAAAGGAACTTGCACCCATGTGGCGCGAGCCACATGCTTGTGGCACACGCCAAACATAGTGGCTTGCGCCATTAGCTTAGGCCGCATGCCACAAAGGCACAAAAACCCTTTTGTTCTTGATCCTTGGTTTATCATAATTAAACCCAGAATAGATGTTTAAAAGGCCCAAAAGGAAAAGAAAAAGATGGAGAAAAAGTTTAAGGTTCTCATAAATTACCTCTTGGAGATTTGTTTGAAGATTGAATAGCAATGGATGAAGGAACCCAACTCCTTAGTTGTTGATCCAATTATCCGAGATTGAAGATTAAGAATGCGTTTTTGAGATTTCTAGTAGATGCTCAAGGGTTTTTGATTAAAGAATCAATAGATCACAATCTTAGAATAAAGAGAAACAATAGTTTCCTTTGATTTCTTAGATTGAGTTTTGAAATTTCAAGAGTTTCCTTAAGCTACCAAAAATCCTCCATTTTAGGGCTCAACCCCAATGTCTATTTATAGACATTTGAGGGTGGGGTGGCCCCATTTAGGGCTGACGTGCCAAAAATGGCACTGTTGGGCCCACAATAGGATCAGGTCCACTTTTACTAAAATGGACCGGGTGGCATGTAAAATGAGGCGGTGCACCGGGAAGTGTGCCAGGTGAGCCCAATGTGTTTCCCACGCCTAGTTTTGTCCCTAAATGCCCGATGACCCGAAAAAGTAAAAAATGGTTAAACATGTAGACAATTTCAGCAGCGGATGAATGGATATGACACTTTGGTCGACTCGTTTTCTAAAATGCTCCTTTCGGAGGTTGTCCTTTGGACGGTGAGAGGCAGAATGATGTGTGCCACTTGGGACGGCTTCCAGGGTGGATCACTGGGGATGGGTTCAACAAATGAATGGATACGACACTTTGATCGACCCGGTGCGCCACTTTGGCGACTTAATTCTAAAATGCTCCTTTCGAAGGTTGTCCTTTGGACGGTTTCTTTTTTGAAGGGCTTTGAAAACTTGCCTCGGGGGACTTACAGTACATTACGACATTTGTAAGGCGAATGAGTTGCATCATGGTGATTGTTAACGACCTCTACAACTGACTTGCGCTAGTTGGCGGCTTTGGTTTGAGAATGCTCCACTTTGGGGAGGTTGTCCTTTAGGCGGTGCCTTCTTTGAAGGGTTTTTATTGCGCCATTTGGGATGGCTTTGGGAGCGCCCCTTTGGACAGCTTTGGTTGCACCACTTAGGATGGCTTTGGGTGCGCCACTTGGGACGACTTTGGATTTGAGATGCTCCTCTTCAAAGGTACCTGCAAAACCATTTTGACAACACAGGGGAGAAAGGCTCTTTGGCCGGTTATGGTTAGAAATTTTGCGATTAAGCCCGAAAAAGCATGCTCCTGTGATGCGTAATTTTGCATAAAAGTGTGAATTTGCATAGAAATGCGTGATTTTGCTTGAATTCATGTGAATTAGCGTGTCCATGAACTTATATGGAGTTGTGTGTGTTTTGTGAATTTTTGTGAATTTATTGAAAATTGTGCTATGGCATGCAAAATGAGGAGGCTTACCTGTGGCCAACGGTGTGTTGCCCCTACTTAGGCGGCTAGTCGTTGACTGGTTGCCGGCTAAGTACGAAAGCTGGTCATGATTAATGAACCTTTAGGTCGAATCGGGTCTGAAGGCTTGAGTTGGGCCCATAAGCCCACTAACTCTTGTAAAAGGTGAAAGTGACATCACTTTATCAGTTTCAACCTTTCTTATTCCTTCTCTTATCAATTTTTCTCTCTTCTCTCTCTTCTGCTCTATTGCAATCAGAACTCATGGTTGCTGAAGATATTACGGACTGACTTCCTAGTGATGCAGTGATCGATCTTATGACTTGCCTTGTGAGCCATAGGATGAAGTTATGGGAATTCATTCCGGATGTAGGAGCTACGATCAGTTTGTGGCACGATTTGCCCAGTCACCTTTAGTGGGGCATAATGGAGGTATTCCAATACCTTTTCTTTATTTTTCCTACATTATTAAGGCTAGAAACATGCAAATATTAAGTTAGAAATCAAAAACTAGGAAGGATTTTACCTGATTGGACATTTTGGGCATATTGGGGCTGTGACGAGCTACTGTGGCGCACTGTAGCGTGTGCCATTTTGAATGGTGTTTGGCTGGACTACAGATTTGAGGTGTGCTCCATAGGGCTTGTGGCGTGCGCCACTTGAGTAGTGGCTTGCATCACTACTGTGTGGCTCGTGCCACATTGTTTGAGTTAGAACTTAATTTTGCGATTTTTGTCATTTTTCCTACTGTACTTGCATCGAAAACATAAAAGATGTGCTTTTGCCCTTTGTTAGCATACTCATAGCTATTTATTTTTTTTGCAGAAGGGCGCGAGGCATGGGAAATTCAGCGACAACACCTTTGCAGCTGGTGAATGGTTTGACCGGCTGCCTGAATGGATCCAGGAGCATGTTTGAGAGGCAAGCTTTGGCCATTTTGTGGATACTCTTCCTCGGGTGTAGTGGCAGACTCTACCGTCTAGCATGCTAGCGCTTATGGAGCGGTGGATGGATTGCTCACATACATTCCATCTGCCGTTTGGCGAGAAGATGATCACATTGATAGATATTGCTGCTATCACGGGATTACTGTTTGGAGGACGGTCAGTGGTCTTTGATGACCGGATGAGGACACTGAACCATCCAGGCCTGCGAGCGAGTCTCAGAGCTGCCATTAGCATGGAGCCCACTATTTTTGACCAGAGGGTCAAGTATGAGGGCATATATACTCATTATCAGGAGATGCCTCGGGAGCCAATAGCTGAAATGGATATAGACGTGGTAGCACGAGCCTACTTATTCTCTCTGCTGTCGACTACCTTATTCACGAACCATGGTAACAACACAAATTTGGCGCTGCTACCACCATTACAGGACCGAGATGCCATAGCCAGTTCAACGGGGGAGCTGCCACTCTGTCTTATCTATACTATGGCATGGACCCGTGTGTCCATGAAGACCATTTGAAAGTTGGCTACATGTGAGTTATTGAGGTACAAAATATCATTTTTTGGTTATTCTCTGCTTTCTGGTTTTATTCTTGCTTTTTCTCTTATTCACTGATTTCGAGGTTATTTATGATGCAGATCTGCCCCCATGCCTAGCTTTTTCGGCTTTGAGGGCGGTGTAAATACAAGAACTCTTCCTTGAGGCCGAGCATGGCACTATAGCATGAGGTATTCTTATAACACTTTAGACGTCGAGATGTTCCGGCAGCTTTTGAATGGCTCGAGCTAGGATCCAGTAAGTTGCTACCCCCTTTATTTATTACATTTTTCTTTCGCTTCATTTTTTTTTGTTTTCTTTCTTTTTTCTTTTTTCTTTCATTTTTCCATCGGTTTCTAATTTTTTACTTTTCTTTTTTTTGTCTTCTTTTTTTATATATTTTATTGATAGAGAGATATCCATAAGGTGATGCATCTAACTTTCCCGATTTTATTTTGGCAGCTGCCATATATCAGCACAGATGCCTCCTCCTTCTTGGACTGTTCTACTACCTCGGAGAGAGGGTATATGAGTGGGAACTTGGCCCAAATTAGAGGAGAGTTCCTCATGGCGTCCCATATTACATGCTGTCTACTAGGTCCATCCGGCTGGAGCAAGACATTGTAGCTGCTCGGAGAGGGACAACTACTACAAATCACCTGGCAGCCTTTGTGCTTGGCGCTTATGTCGTATTTGTGCGGACTCAGCTCCTTGTCCATATCCCTTCCCCGACTTAATTTGATCCTTTTACTGAGGTGGAGGAGTTCGATAGAGGCTAGGGCATTGCTCTGGTACATGTGAGTTTCTTCTCCTTTTATTCTGTTCTTCGCTTTGCCCTAGTGTCTTCCATTCATAAACTGTGCCTTTCTCTTGTAGTAGCAGTAGCAGCGTGGCAAGCATGTGAGGAGGGGTTCCAAGCCCAGAGCTCTTGCTATAGCTATTGTCGGTACGCCAGAGCACGGCCAAGTGCCTCGTTCTCTTTCATTCTGGACCTTACGGGTCAGACTGCCCAGGGCATACTGGAAACACATCTGGTGAGTTCATAACATATGTCACCACCTGGCTGCACCCATGTGAGTAACTTTTGCTCTTTATTCTGATATCTACCTTTTATTATTCTGCTCTCTTATTGTCTGCCCTTGCCCCTTTCTTATTTTACAGTCCATTGATGACTATAATGAGGTGCACTAGCTGTATGAAGCGGTGCGCCTCAAGTTGGCTGTGGCGGGGCTCTCAGATGAGCATGTATCTGTAAGTAAAAAATAATCACAAGAAAAATATGCAATGCGTATGCCATTTATGCATGAAATGCATTTGTTAATACTTATGAATGTATGCAGAGAGCTAGGATGGTGCCTCTTGCTGGCCGGGGTCGAGGGACACAGCACGACAGGCGTACTGGTCGTGGAGCTGGACACAGGCAGGTGATCATTAAAGAGGCTAAGGAGACCAGTAGTGATGATTTGAAGGAGACGACTTCCAACATGTCTTGAGTTGGTTGCCCTAGTCTTCTTCTTTTCCTCTTTCTTTTTTTTTCTTGTTTCCTTTTCCATCTTTTTTTTTTTTGTAGTCTGGAACCAGTTTGGGGAAATTCTTTTTAATGAATGATTATTTTCATATAATATCAAGGTCAAAAGCCAGTTTCTTTACATGTTCTTGAGTGATATTGGTGTATGCTTTATAGCTGTTATTTACATTGATTGTTGAATATGTGAATTGAAAAGCAACAGAACAAGATTCTCTTCAACTGACGGCTAATTAATGGCGTGCGCCACTAGTATTGCAGTGGCAGCTAGCTATCAATCTGTCCTTTTATTCTTTTGCTATAAAAGCCCGTAATACATTTACACATTGCAAAAGCTTTCTCTTCTCATTCCAGAAGAAATCTCCACTCAAAACTTTCCCAAAATCTTCATTTCTCCTTTGTTTTCCATGGATCGGTCCTTGGCACCTACTTTCGAAACATTGTTCCGTAGTTTTAGTTGTTAGGATTGGGATTTACTGACGCCATTCAAGCTCAACGGGCTAAGCTACTACTGAAACATTCGGGTTCAACTCGGGTTGCTCGCGTGGTTGATAAACCACTTTAATCCTTCGGACAACTTATTTGGCCACAATAACTTCTAGATTTGTCCGCTGTATGAAGAATTCAACATCATTTCTGGGAGAATACCAGTGGTGGAAGATGTTCTTGCGGTGATCCGGTTAGATATAGACCCTACTTCACTGATAATGCCTGTTTTTGGTTCTCGACCTATGAGATTCAATCATATGATTTTGGAGCTGATGCTGTGCCCCTGTGACCGCTTGTAGATCATGCATTGAGTATGGACTGCACTAGCCCGTACTAGTCTTCACTTGTATGCCTTTGTATTCTTAGTCAATACTTGCTACTCAGTGGCATCAACGGCTACGACAGCCTTAGACTGGTGCCCATAGTCGAGTAGATGGCTAGGCGTCGCACACCGTTTCCATTTATTCTGGCTGAAACATTTAGTTGGTTGGGAGAGCATGCTGGGACCCTAACTCGATACGTGCTCCAACGGGGAGTCCACTAATTCTGTAGGTAAATGCATTTTTCTTTTTCTTTTCTTTTCTTATACTTTTATTATTCTCTCTTTTTTCCTATGCTCTAACTTTTGCTTAAGACGCCCTTTGCAGATTTTTGACTTAACGAGCTTTTCCCTTTTTTTTTTTATTCTTCTTCTTTTCTTTATTCTTTTACTTTTTTTTTCTTTTTGTTTTTTTTTTTGAATGCATTTGTAGTTGTGGGCTTTTGAGAAGCTGTAGGTGATGGCTCCACCATCAGACTATTTGATGTTCAATTATAGACCACGAGTCTATGTTCGACGTCAGTGTCATTTGACTGGGGAGATTGTGGAAGACTGGACTGCTATTTTTCAGGTTCTTGCCTCCGCAGGAGTCAGATGGACTTGCCCCTGGTGGTACACAGAGTGAGTCGCAGTTTCTTCTTACATGCTCTATGTGCCCCCTGTGTGGCTTAACCATGGCAGTTGATTATCTCAACTGAATAGCTAGGCAGTACGATCATCATCAGGCTGTCCCTGATTACACGCGGTTGGAGGGTGGCCTTATTACCCAACAATTTCTGTCTCGCTTTATTTCCACTTTGCCTAGTCTGTGAATACTCAAATTTTGACCTTGCTACAGTGTTAATGCCGGACTGCAAACAGTCCGGCCGGATCGAAGGCCATTTTGGACATTTACTGGAAGTATGCCAATATGGTACTTAAAACGTCCGGGATGTCGCGAGGATCGCAGAACTGGTCTCGGAATAATTTTTGGAGGTCTAGAACTCCCGGAAAAGCCCCTGGAGTGAAATACGGGGGATCCCACCGGCCACGGCGGCGCCGGCCGCCGGACACGGCGGCAGCAGCCGCCCAGCCGGGCGGCAGCTCCCGCCGAGCCGCCTGGGCGGCAGTTGCCGCCCCTGCAGGCGGCACCTGCCGCCCAGCCTCCCAGGCGGCAGCTGCCGCCCAGCCAGGCGGCACCTGCCGCCCTGGACCCGAAAATGGCCTATAAATAGGCCATTTTCAGTCCAATTTCGACACCCTGGTCTGTGTTGACGGACGATCTTTCTCCCCCCGCGCTCTTTGCGATTCTTTTACCGTTTTTTGCATTTTATTTAATTTTTATTGCATTTTTATTGTGATATTTGGACACTAAAATTGAACAAAAAAATAATAAATTAATTTTTCCCAAGCAAGGAGCTTAAATCTGGAATTAAGAAGTGGTCGCCGATTAAATCAGGTACGTAAATGAAACTCTGCCTATTTAATTTTAGCACTTCATGCATGCTTCTCTTCTACTCTTAATAATTCTACAACTGCATAAATGCATTCACGTCATCATTTAGACAAATAAACTGTCTTAATTAAACACGATTAAGCTTAAATGTCCGGTTAATTAATAACCATGGTATTAAAGTTTAAATCCGACAATATTGGCTAAAAGAGCCTAGTTAATTAATAGCTACGGTTCAATTGCCTTATTTCGAATAATCCGGCTTAAGTCCAATTAATCAATAATTGTGGCTAAAAGCCTTAATCAATTACGTTTCGACAATAAATTGTGATTAAGCTCGAACACCCGATTAATTGATAATCGTGGCATTAAAGCCTAAATCGCACATTTTGGCAAACTAATTGCCTAAAACAACACCTTTTGGCCAAAGGCCTTAAAATCAACTATTTTGGCGACAATCGCGTAAAATCAATCTTTTGGCAAAATGCCTTAAAATCAACCATTTTCGGTTTAAAACCGTAAAATCAACCATTTTAGCGACAAATCGCGTAAAATCGACATGTTTTGGCAAAATGCCTTAAAATCAACCATTTTCGGTTTAAAACCGTAAAATCAACCATTTTAGCGACAAATCGCGTAAAATCGACATTTTTGGCAAAATGCCTTAAAATGAACCAATTTTCGGCCAAAGGCATAAAATCAACCATTTTAGCGACAAATCGCGTAAAATCGACATTTTTGGCAAAATGCCTTTAAAATCAACCATTTTCGGCTCAAAGCCGTAAAATCGACATTTTTGGCAAAATGCCTTAAAATGAACCAATTTTCGGCCAAAGGCCTTAAAATCAATCTTTTAAGCGACAAATCGTTTAAATGAACCATTTTGGCACAAATGCCTCAAAATCAACAATTTTGGCAACATGCCTAAAAATCAATCAATCTTTGGCAAAATGCCTAAACAAAATGCACAAAGCATACACACACTCATGCACAAAGCATACACAAACATGCACAAAGCATACACAAACATGCACAAAGCATACACACACTCATGCACAAAGCATACACAAACATGCACAAAGCATACACAAACATGCACAAAGCATACACACACTCATGCACAAAGCATACACAAACATGCACAAAGCATACACAAACATGCACAAAGCATACACAAACATGCACGGAGCATACACACACACTCATGCATTAAGCATACACCTTCAAAGCCCTTTTAAAAAGGCCTATCGAACTACGTTGACTTTGATCTTCCATTCAAACGGAAGTACGTAGGCACGTTCGGGATTTCACCCCGGGTGGCAAGTCGAAATCATCAAAATCACTCAAACATTTCATTAATCCATCATTCACCTTGCAAAACATTCATTCATCGGTTAGTTTATCAGCATGACATAGTCTCGGGATCCATCTCGGGTTTGCATACCATGCCTTACACATTGGGATAATTAATCTAGTAACTAGGTTAATTAAAATTGAAGTCATTCATGGTTTTTTCCTAGTTTACCCTAAAATAATTAAACAAGGTGGCGACTCACACACTCACGTGCATTTCTTTCTTTTGTCATATGCATCACATGCCTATGCATCCGGGGAAAGGGGTTCACATAGTCGCACAACTATACCCATTTCTGATGTGGCAGATACTTCTTCCTCATACTTATACCGCGCTTGGTTGCATGCTTATTCTGGAGTCGGTGTTGATTCGAAGTCAACTGATTCTGGGGTGTAGATGCTTCTATCCTGTTTCTATTGAAATGTACTAGACAATTATTGATAGTCAATTATTTGAATGCATGCACTTATTATGAATGAAATGTCTTTTTGCTTGAAAATGCTTGATATAGTTCTTGCTATTCTATTTCATTAAAGTAAATTCACAACATTTGCATACCAACATAAACTTGGCATAACATGCTTTAAAGTCAATAAGAACACAAAAGGTGAATTTATTAAATGGGCTTTGCCATAAACATTTCAAGCTATACATAAAATTTAATCAGCCTATCCAAATTGACAGGTTCGGTAAATTCATTGCCTTCCATATCTGATAGCATCACTGCAACCTTGGAAAACATTCTCTTGATAAAAAACGGGCCTTCCCAATTAGGCTTGAACTTTCCCTTAGGGTCATAAGTGTTTGGCCGCATCTGTTTCAGAACCAAATCCCCTACTCTTAATAGCTTCGAATGAACTCTTTTGTTGAAGTGCTTAGCTACCTTCTCTTATACAACTGATCCATGCATCGGGCATTAAGCTTCTTTCCATCCAGGAGTGCTAATTCTTGTTGGTGATTTTCTGCCCATTGACATTCTGGAATCTTGGATTGCATCATTATGTGCACGGACTGCACTTCTACCTCTGTTGGTAGTACAACTTCCATTCGATAGACTAAAGAGTAAGGGGTTTTGCCCTATTCGCAGATTTGGCTGTGGTCCGATAATCCCACAAAGCATATTGAAGCTTGCTTACCCAATCACAATGATTTTCTACCATTTTCTTCAATTTCTTGTTGATGTTTTTGTTCGCGGCTTCCACTGCCCCATTAGCTTATGGTCTATACGGTGAAGATTTATGGTGTCTAATTCCAAATTTCTCTAGCAACATTTTTACTTCTGCTTGGAACTGGACTTCATTATCTGTCACTATGTGATGGGGGATTCCATATCTATAGATCAGATTCTTTTCAATGAATTTGGCCATTTGCTTAGCGCTGATATTTTTGAATGATTTCACTTCAATCCGTCTTGAGAAATATTCCAGTGCAATCACTATAAATTTGTGTCCATTGGAAGTAGGTGGTGAAATCTTACTAATGATATCTATTCCCCAAGCTGCAAATGGCCATAGCGAAATAGAAGGATGTAATTTTGTAGGTGGAATATGATTTAGGTCTCCGTGAATTTGGCATTCGAAGCACGTTTTGACAAAAGAAATGCAATCCTTTTCTATTGTCGACCAGAAGAATCCCTGTCTGAGAATTTTCTTAGCAAGCGCTTTTCCATTTATGTGGGTGCCGCAAACCCCTGTATGGATATGTTCCATGATCCCTTCAGCTTCCTTCTTCGATACGCATCTTAACAGTACCCCATCGATCATTCTTTTATATAACTAGCCATCTAAAACTTTAAATTGTAATGCCAAATGTTGTATAGCTCTTCTGTCATCTTTAGTAGCTGAATCTAGGTATACCCTTTTAGTATCCACTGCAGGACTTCATGAAACCATGGCTGTTTGTCTTCTTTAATATCCATAATTCTTTTGCCTTCATATCATGGGATGCTACCCAAAGACATTATAAATGGTTTCTTAGACATAACCGAAATCTCATCCAAACCTGATGCTAAATCAGCCCAAGCATTCGGTACTCGATTGTTTACTCTGCTTGTGTATGAAAGTCACCCTTCTGAAGTTCTGAATAACAATGTGCAGTTAGTCAATTTAGGGTTTCAGCCTGTCTTCTTTAGCTTCCCTATTACCGTTAGCGTGCGCAATAGCCAGTTTTGAATCACCAATATCCTCAACCTCTTTTGCTTTAACTGCAAGCAGAGCTTCTAATCCAAATAAGTAGGTTTTATATTCTTCCATGTTATTCATAACTGCAAACTATAACCTCTTCAACATCGGGATAACTTCTCCATATAGAGATTCTAGCAAAACGCCTACTTCAGCTCCCTTACTATGAGTTGAACCATCAAAGTAGAGCCTCCATCCTTTCTTCTCTATTAAATTTAGATGTTCATCGAGAAAGTCAATCTCCTATTCTTCACTATCTACCACTGGATGTGCTACTAAGAAGTCTGCAATTGCTCGTCCTTTGACGGTTTTCTTTATAGCATATTCAATATCAAATTCTGACAGTAGAATTAGCCATCTTGCTAGTTTCCCCACTAGTGCTTGTGTCCCATATAAATATCTGACTAGATCCATTCTTGATACTGCTATCACCTTATCAGACTGAAAGTAGTGTCGAAGTTTTCTGGTAGCCCATACCATTGTTAAGCAAGTTCTTTCAATCACGTTATATTTCTGTTCATTTGGAAGAAGCTTTTTGCTTGAGTAATACACTGCTTTCTCAACACTGGCTTCATCAGATTGTCCTAACATGGCTCCACTTCCAGCGTTTTCCACTGTTAAGTATAGAATTAAGGATTTTCCTGGCTTTGGTGGGCACAAAACCGAGGGACTTGACAAATATTACTTGATTTTATCGAAAGCTGTTTGGCAGTGATCGTTCCACTTTACTAGCTCATCTTTCCTTAAAAGCTTAAAGATTGGATCACATACTATAGACAAGTTTGATATGAACCTGCTGATATGCTGAATCTTTCCTAGAAAGCTTCTCACTTGTTTTTTCGTCTTGGGCAACTCCATCTCTTAGATCACCTTGATCTTATCTGGATTGATCTCTATTCCTTTGGGTCCTACTATGAATCCTAGCACTTTCCCTGGAGTCAGCTCGAACACACACTTCTCAGATGCAGTCGTAGCATGTATTTAATTACTCTGTCCATGAACTTTTTCAAGGCTACTAGATGCTCTTTTGTTGTCTTCGTCATGACAATCATATCATCAATATAAACCTCTAAATCCTTGTGGTTGATGCCATGAAATAATGTAGTTACCATCCTTTGATAAGTAGCCCTGGCATTTTTTAAGCCAAATGAAATCACCCTGTAGCAAAAAGTACCAAGCTCTATCACAAATGCTGTCTTGACCTTATCTAATAATGCCATGAGAATCTAGTTATACCCTGTAAACCCATCCATAATGGAATAGTATCCCATCATCATTGCACTATCAATCAGAATATCAATATGAGGGAGAGGAAAATCATCCTTCGGTGATGCTTTGTTCAGATCTCTGTAGTCCACACACATTCTGACCGTTCCATCTTTCTTAGGAACTGGGACTATGTTCGCCAACCATTCTGGATAGTGAAACACTTCTAGAAATCTCATGTCTATCTACTTGGTCACTTCCTCTTTAATCTTCTTGGCCCATTCTGGTCTCAACCTACTTCTCTTTTGTTTCACTGGCTTGGCTCCAAGATACAGAGGAATTGTGTACTCAACTATAGATCTGTCTAACTGGCATGTCCTCATAACTCCATGCAGAGGCTTCCCTTTTGTCCGTGAGTAGATTTTGAAATTTTGTGTTTAACTCTGGTGTTAGATTTGGCCCAATTAATAAAATTCATGGATTATATTTTGTGCCAATATTAAATTCATCCATGCATGATGAGTTGATGTCAAACATTCGCATATGCTTATCTACTCGATGAATGGAACCATTAGGAAAGACATCAAACAAGCAAAGTTAAAGTTCATTTCATTAAATAACATGGACAGTTCATTATAATCAGATTCATCTCTAACAGAAATAAACACATCAGTAGGGGCTTCAGCTTCCCCAAAGCTTTCCGCGATACAGGCCCTTATTGCTTTCAGAATTTGCTCAGCAAGGTCCTCTTCTTCTTTGCTGGTGCTTGCTTTCTTTTAATTATCTTCCTCTTCCTTGACCTAGGCAGCTTGTCCCTATTCTTGTCTTCTTTCTTCTTCTCTTCCTCCTTAGCTACTTGTGGCCCTTCAACCCCCTCTTTCTCGGGTTCTCTCACTTCTTCTTTTTGCTCTTCCTCTGATTCATATTTTGGTTCCTTGGGCTCAACCGCCAAGATGTCAATCACATCCGTAAAAATTTCAAGACTGGGATGTGTCTTTCCCTTATTCTCAAAAGGCTCTATTAGCAGATATATAGAGGAATACTCACTCGAACGGACGAATCGTCCATCCATGTCTAACCAGCCATATGCATTCTGCGATGGGCTCCCAATTTTGTACCCCAGGCCCATGCAGTTTCTCTAAGTATGGATCTCAGGTAGCTTTGTAATGCCTTTTGCTGATTCTTTTCTAGCCCTTTCCCCTCTTCGTAGTTCATTCTCTTCATGATGCTGGAGGCAGTAGGCCATATGTCAGTGCTCAAAACAGCAATATGAAAATTGGTCCGTAGGAGGATTACTTGGTTGTCCATATTAAGCGTAGCTACACTCCTTTCACTGGTCGCAGGAATGGTGATGACTTCGCCATTGAAAGGAAACTTGATCTTTTGGTGTAGCGTTGATGGAACTCCTTGGTACTATGGGCGCCCTAAGAGTATGGCAAAAGTTAGGGGATGTCAATTACAATGAAATCAGTCTCCTTTTCTATTGGCCCCACCTTAACCACAATTTTGAAAATACCCTTAACCTGCCTCATGGAGTCATCATACGCTCTAATCATAACATCTGAGGGTTCCAAATCAGACAGTTCCATCTTTAACTTGGAAAGCAACTTCAAAGGACACAAATTCAGGGCTAACCTGTCATCTATCATCACATTTCCAGTAACTCTCTCACTAACCTTAGCCTTAATAAACAATGCCTTGGTGTGATTCCTTCCTTCAGGAGGAAGTTCGTCATTAGAAAAAGTGATAGTGAGGGGATTATATTGGACTAACCCCACAAAATCAACTAGAGAAATAGATGATGAAACAGGAATCTCCACCATTGCTTTTAGCAAAGCTTCTCAGTGTTGTTTTGACGATACTAGCAAGTCCCACATGCTTACATTTGCATTAGTTCTCTTCATTTGTTTAATCAAAGCGTCATCTTCAGTATCAGTTTTTGGGACACCCGATGAGGTTGCCTTTTCATTTTCATCCTAAGGCTTGATCATATCTGGCTGATAGATCCGACCACTTTGAGTCAAGTGGCTTACGGTTCTTACTTCTTCCTCTTCCTCACTACTTCATATGTCCAGAGTAATGAGATGTACAATTACCTTATCATCGCTTCCTACCCAAACCTCCTCGGTCTGGTCTAACCATTCTTCATCACTGTCCCAAACATTCAGCACCATAACATAAATCTATTCCAACAACATCTCTCTCTCTCTCTTTCCTCCTTTTATTCTTCAAATTCGGCCAGCATCTCCTCCGAAGTCTTGCTAGACTCGACCGTGTTGAGATTCTTAAGTGGCGGCATGTTTCTGAAATTAGGGGGTGGATTAGTCCTCGTGCTAGGCCAAGACTTTTCAGGATTAGTCACTTTACCATCACCTATTAGATTTTGGATCTCATGCCTTGAACGTAAGCAATTATCAGTGTTGTGGCCCTTACTTCGATAGAAGTGACAATAAGCATTTTGATCAAAATTCTTTGGCAGAATTGTCGGAGGAGGTCTCCTTGCAAGCAATTGTAACAGACTCGCTGATTTAACTTTCTCAAAGACTCTAGAGAGAGGGGTGCCAAAATTAGAAAATCTTCTAATTGGCACGTTGGTAGCTCTCAAATCTAGAGTGGCAGCTGTGGTGTTCTTGTTGGTGCTTGGGGTATTGGCTAATAAATTTGACCCTTGGAATCCAAATCTACTAAAATTTTCGGCACGGTTTCCATACTTCTTATCCTCTCTAATCTTCTCTTTGATGTCAGTCCCCACCTTATACACTTCAGAAAACTCAGTCAGTGGCATATAATACAGCTTTTCACGGAAGGTTGGCGGAGTTCCCTTTATAAAGATCTTGATATGCTCCTTGGTGTCTGGATGGTTCCTTATTTGGATGACCTTGGCTCTCCACCTAGCCATATAGTCTGTAAAGGCCTCATCTTGTTTTTGCACAATCGCTTCTAAATCTCTCAAATCAACGCTCATTGGGAGGTTATAGGTGTATTCTTTGAGGAAAACCGTGGTAAGCTCATTCCAATCTCTTCTCACTTTTTTGTCGAGATTGTAATACCAAGTTTGGGCAGATCCTGTTAAGGACATTGGGAAGATCTTCAAAATTTTCATTGACGACAGACCCGCCAATTTCATAATCGACTGATATTGCATGAGGTGCACCTTCGGGTCACCATTTCCATCATACTTGGCCACTTTCGACTTCAATACATCATTAGGTAGCTTCCTTCAATTCCAACTCTTCATTATCATCATCATCATCATCTATGTCCATGTATTAGTCTATTCCCTTGGATTTCATGAATACATGCAGCTTCTTGAGCTTTTTATCAAACTTGTCAAACTTTTTCGATACCATTGGCTTTGGCTCGAATTTCCTCGTCGGCATTTTCTTTGATAAAAATTCATTGTCTTGTCAAGTGTCACCAATATGCTCCTTTCTTTCACACTCAGCTTTGGGCTCTTTGTCTTCGATAACCACCTGCTCTTTACCCTTATTGGTTTGTAGGAGC
Source organism: Jatropha curcas (assembly GCF_041381405.1). Classification (NCBI taxonomy): domain Eukaryota; kingdom Viridiplantae; phylum Streptophyta; class Magnoliopsida; order Malpighiales; family Euphorbiaceae; genus Jatropha; species Jatropha curcas. Next base: position 15,588,264 of record NC_143160.1, read on the forward strand.
TGTTCAAGGCCAGCTGCAATAATTTTCTCAATCTTCTCAATTTTAGAAACGGGAATGCTTGGCTCAGCCATTCTATCAGCAGAAGTTGAAGCTAGAACTAGCAAATCTTTTTGAATTGGAGAGTGCTCAATCTCAAAGCGAAAGCTCGAAGAACTGGTAGGTGCAGAATTAGGCAAATCAAAGGGGGTCAAAGGTTCTTCAACTCTAACTAGGCGATTGTCCACTCTTAACAAACTGGCTTCTTATGGAGCTCTATCTTTGCGAGGCGCAATCTTGACTGTAAAAATAGATGTTAGCAAACACGACATAATGCATGTATGCATGGATGCATGAAAATAAAATGACATACAACAATGTGATCATACAATCACAACATCATGAGATGCAACTAATGCAATATTCCATAATGGCTTTATCACAACAGCTCAAATCCAAAATCGGAGAAGGGCTTTTGAGTACTATTAGGAGCAAAACGTGCCCTATTTTGTATCCAAATACTTATAATGATTTTATGCTTATTCTTTTTTTTATCCCTTTCTTTTTGCCTCAAGCGTGACAATACTTGAGTAGGGTCCTTTATTTGAGATTTTTTCTTTCTTTTTTTATTTATTCTTTTTTTTTGCATAAATAATATTCGGCTCAAAAATCGACTCTTATTCATTATTTTCCCAAAAGTCGAATTTTTACATTAATTATTCTTTTGAGGCCCTTACTAAATATTTACAATTCTTAAACCTTAAAGCCTAAGAGGTTTGATATGGCTTTGCATCCTCTAGAGTCAAGTGTCCAATTTCCACAAGACGATTGGTGATATTGCGCATGAGCGTGAATCGCACCTCCACACCTTAGAAGAGAGTCATGGCTTCGAGTTGCGCTTGCTTTATTTCAAGCAAGAGTTGATGAGCCTCTTCTAAATGGTCTTCCTTCGTTGGAGTTAGAATCGGAGGAGCTTCCCTCTTAGGCATTTAGGCTTTAACCTTGTAGTCATCATTGGAAAGAGCTCTTTTGGCTCGTTTTGCTTCCAACACCTCTCTTAAGTCTTTCGCCCTTTGGCGCTTTGAGCGTCGGGATCGAGCCATGATAGAATATACCTAAATGGCTATAAGAAAACAAGTTAAATGATGCATGGATGAAGCATGACACAAGCATAGCAATTATATACAAACAAAGGGGATGGGAGTTGGGAAATGCATGATCTCCACCCTTATATCTCCCACACATTATTTGAGGTCAAAGTCTCTTCTAACCCTACGAAATATAGGTTGCGCCCATAAACCATCATGGGTTTTGGACCGTCATCTCTCGCATTTATTACATAAATGCAATAATCATACTTTATTAAGGTGAACCTAGAGGAAGGAACTAGGGTCAATTATATGAGCTTAGGTCGGGTTTATTAAGTCTTGACTTCCATAAGCGAGAATTGGTTGTTTCCTCCCTTTTGCTTTGGGTCTAAACAAAAGGTAATAACGGATTGTGCCAATTCTTTTGATATACCAAATAGTACTTGACTTATGGGTGGTGTATATTAGTGGTGAATCCCAACAGTCGAGTAGAGTGAAAGGATCACAATCCCCAATACCATATTTAGAGTTTAGGGTAGAAAGGAGATTAAGAAGAGAATAAATGCATCAATGACATTTATAAGTACGAATAATAAAGTCAATTTCAAGTTAATAATATTATTAAAGATTGTGAATAGTTCAACTTTGGAGTCAACTCACTTATTTGAATCCAAAACCAAAAACAGAGATTCTAAGTTCGATGCCTAGTGTAGTTGCTAGGCTGAGGAAGCATGATTTTTCCCAAAAGTGGTTTGGAAAGAACCGAATCAAACGTGCTTAATTTCTTTTATTTAGTAAAATGGTTTTCTTTTATTAAACCCATTTAATCCTTGGAAAAAAGGGTTCTCTTACTTTGGTTAAGAGTTTTATTTTGGAGTCGCGACCCTTATTTAGGGAAAATTCTCAAATTAGCCGATTCTTTGGAATCAACTAATCTGGTTTTAAACTAGAGACGAGTTCGGGAGTTAGGTAAGAAATGGGAAGGTATTAGGCACACATTTTGCCCGATTAATCTCCAAAAATTCATAATAATTAATAATGAGATTAATTTTTAATTGAGATGTAAAACGATTTTAATGCAATTTTTCAAAAACTATGTCATTCACACAAATCATTGTAAGCATAACAAACATGAATCTTAAAGCATACACAAAGGAGGGAGGAGAAAAGAGTTACAAAACCATCCTAATAATACAATCTACCCTCACCCCAATTTAACATTACAAGCACCCCAAATTTCCCAAACCCAATTTAACATTACAAAAAAGCTTTAACGAGATCCATTAGGATCTCGTATGTTTTGCAACAATAATTAATTAAACACATCAAGAAATGGAAGATCCTAACAAACAACATTTAAACAACGATTAACAATAGTAATAGGGTAATAGAACATACATTCCCAACTACTCACACTTAGGCATTCATTAAAATGAAAGTAAGATGCATGTTAGAGGTACGGTTAGCACAATAATAATTATAAAGTGTTAAGTTAGAGAACGTGAAATTAAATGACAGAAACGTAAAATGCTTGTAATGTAAAGAACAATAATCAAAGGGCAAAAAATTGAAGGTTAATCAAGGTTTAAGCTCATGATCTTGATGTTCATCCAAGAAGATGAACAAACCCATCAATCACAGCCCTCGACCTTATTTTAATGTTTATTTGATCCATCTATGACCAAATACACAACCCAAATCCTTTAGGATTGGAGCTAGGTCTCTAGATCTCTTAATCGGGACATTTATTGAGTTTTTATACATTCAGAACCTCTAAATCGAAGGGTCTTGTGTCATAAGGAGCTATGGCGTGTGTCACAATGATATGGTGCATGCCACACGTAGTGGCGTAGGGCCTTCTCCAGTTCAGAAAGGCTTCTGGCATGAACAGGGCAAAACAGGGGAACCTAGGCCCATGTGGCGTGAGCCACGTGCCTATGGCGCACGCCACACGTAGTGGCTTACGCCAGTAACTTAGGTCGCACACCATAAAGGCATAGAAACCCTTTTGTGGCTGATCCTTGGTTTCCCTCCCAACCAAACCCAGAACAGATTTTTAAAAGGCTGAAAAGGAAAAGAAAAAGATCGAGAAATGAGTTTAAGGTTCTCAAAAATTACCTCTTGGAGATTCGTTTGAAGATTAAATAGCAATGTATGAAGGAACCCAACTTCCTCAGTCCTTGATCCAACGATCTGAGATTGAAGATTAAGAATGTGTTTTTGGGATTTCTAGTATATGCCCAAGGGCTTTTTTATTAAAGAATCAATAGATCACAATCTTAGAACAAAGAGAAATAATGGTTTCCTTTGATTTCTTAAACTGAGTTTTGGAATTTCAAGAGTTTCCTTAAGCTACCAAAAATCCTCCCTTTAAGGCTCATCCCCCAATGTCTATTTATAGACATTTGAGGGTGGGGTGGCCCCATTTAGGGTGATGTGGCAAAAATGCCACTACTGGGCCTACAACAGGATTGGGCCCATTTTTATTAAAATGGACCTAGTGGCACACAAAACGGTGCATCAAAAAGTATGCCGGGTGGGCTCGACGCGTTTCTCGGGCCCAGTTTCATCGCGAAACGCCTAGTAATCCAAAAAAGTAAAAATGGATAAACACGTAGATAATTTCAGCCTCGGACCATTGGTCCGAAAACTGAAGCGATCTGGAACCTAATCCAATTTTATACAAAAAAAAATGTGTATCATCACTGAACCTTTTGGGGGCAAAATTTGAGCGTCTAGAACTAGCATGGTCCATCCTCAAGGCATGCTCTACCACCGGTCGCAGAGTCACGACATCGGCTCTAAGTTCATAAGTCAGTATCTCATAAGTTGAGAAGCGAAATATTAGAAGAATTAGAGAAGCTGGATCAATATCTAGTAGAGGGACCGTGGGTATCTCTTCAATCACAGGTATGCTGCTAGAAATGGTGGTGAACTCCTTGAACAAGGGATATATCTCGAAGTCATTGTGCCGAAATAAGTTATCTGAATTGTCAAAATGTTTTATTAATCTTTTGATAACCTGGGTTAGACTTAAAAATTTCAAAGGTAACTCAGCCCATCCAGCTTCAAAGGGTAAGAGTATATCCCAATCGGCCCGAGCGAGACTGTGGAATAAGGCTCTATACATGGGCGCTATAGTTTGATCCATATGGAAATAGTGAAGAAATGAAGTTTTTTGGGGGGTTTTTTTGAGTTAGGTCATGTTCTTAAGAGGAAATAAGCTTTTAAAGCGCACTCGTACCTTGTGGGCCTTTTGTAGGCAAAAGTAAAGGATAATTTTGACAACTGTCAGCCGTTGTGCTGATAGTGGTGCACGCCACTATGTGTGGCGCCAGCCATAGTAATAGTGGCGCATGCCACTTCATGTTAGACAGTAGTGAAATTTTTTTCCTTATGTGTAATTACTTCTTTTAAATCCACAAGTAGTCTGCAATAATTCATGGCGCAACCATATATATGGTATAATTTAGAAATGGATGTTTGTAAATAGATCATAATATTTAAATTTCTTCTACAAAATTTTCCAAATGTTCATTTAACAAAAAAGAACGAGAAAGGAAAGCAGAATAACAAAAGAGGTAAAAGCTGCACTACGACATGTATAAGGCTATCTCCTCTGAGTCCTCAGTCTCGTTATTGTTGGCTTCTTCTACTTCAACTGATCTACGACTGTGTTTGATGCCATGCCCAGCTCTAACTCCACGATTGTCCCGTCCTCGACCTCTCGTCGTCATGCTTGCTATTTGCATCCGTTTTAAGATTCATTAGTAATACATATCGTGCATTTATGACATTCAAAGCACACTTTCTTTTTGTTTATACTTACAGAAGTATGCTCATTGGAGAGCATTGTCGTTGCAAGCTTGAGCCTTGCCACCTTAAACAGTTGACTCACTTCATTGTAGTCTTCAATGATCACCTGAAGAATAAGACAGGGGCATCAGTCAGTTAAAAGATGAGAAAACTTTTTAAACAAATAAGGTGGGACTTATATAGTACAACTAGGAGGAATCATCCGATAGGGGCTCACTATTTGAATGCTTAGCATACCTTGTGTAGTCAATCCTGTGCGTGCAGATATGAATGTAAAAGAAGTTCCTAGGGCAAGTCTAGTTTGTTGACTATGACAGTAGTGTCCGACACCTCAAAATCCGATCCTCTCTTAATGCGCTACTACTACAGTAATAAAGCATGAATAATCTATAATCAAATGATGTACTCGGACAAATACTGAAGTAGTACAATACTTACTCAGGAAGGGGCATCTCCCTCATCTCCAATAGTCCTATCCTCCTCTGTAGCCGGCTTCTCATCGACTGACGAAGGTACACATACCAATAACTTAGTATGAGCAAAAGCCTCATAGGCCTTAGGTATAAAATCAACAAGATGCTAAGTAGCAGGAGTACCGTTTCGCTCAGTAGCAATCCTCTCTTTAATCTTACAAGTCGCCATCTAAAATACGGCGCTCCGTGCTAGACTCTCCTCTACATAGCACCAAACTCCTACTCATACACTCTCTCTCCGAGGTAGTACATATCATAGAAAAGCTCAGGCAAAAGCAGTCTCCTCTGCTGATATGGTACAACTACCTGAATAAAGTCCAGATCATTAGCCACTTGACCCCTCAGGTACTTCTCTATCTGCGCAAGAGGCAAAAACAATGGTCAATGAAAAATAAAAAGGAAAGAGATATTACCAGATATTTCATTAAAGAAAGACTTATAGAGGTCTACTGTAGGTTGTTCAGCATCTGCCTAAATACAGAAGGGTCAGAGGTATTGTAGGTATATCTCTTATTGTACCTCCATGCTTGACCTCCAGCCAGGGTCATCTCATTTACGCCCCACACCAAATCCAAAAAGCTGGGGCATAAGCAACACCTGATGCTCACATACCCAAATCTGCATGAAAAAGAAGGGCAACAGTCAGCTGTGAGATATAGGCAAAATGAAATAGTGCAGTGAACAAGGAAGCCAAATCTGTGATTTTACCTCTAAGGCACGTCAATAATCAATCTTCATATGGTTACCCCTCACACAGTGGTCCATACTATAGTATAAATATGACAAAGTTTCGGCTCCCTAGTTCTGCTGTTCAGTCACGTCAAGATCCTATAGTGGGGGCAATAATGTTACATCTGTGTCATTCCTATGGTTTGTGAATAGTGTACAGGTGAGAAGATAAAACAGATACTCGGGTGACCGTGTCCACATCCATTGACTCCACATCATCCCGGGGCTTGTCCCGATAGTGAGTGTGTTTTTTCCCCCCCGGAGAAAGATCGTGGATTTTTCTTTATTTGGTGTACTTGAATACTTTATTTAAAAAAAAAAAGTGATAAAACCCTTTTGGATGTGCGATGCCGATAAATCGGTCTTATAAATTGTTTTTAGTCGCCACCCATTATTTCGGCAATGGGACCGTTTTTGATTTTATTTTACAAAAGTGACTCCATTTCAACCCATTTTATTCAAGGCCTTTTGTTTTAGAAAACTGGTAAGGCGAACCTATGAGGTTCTAGGTAAGGGAATTGGGTACGTCGGCCCGTTGGAAGCCGACGCCTGGAAAAAAACCGGCCTCTTTTAACCTACGATTTCTAAAATGATTTTATTTTAGAGAAAGCCAATTTATTTGAACCCAACCCGAATGAATCGAACCGAGTTCCTATGTGGAAAAGTAATTAACCGTCCCAATTAATTTCATCCATTGCATTCATCACAAATAAGATATATCATTCACCATCTATCCACAACACGTACTAAAATAAAAGAGAAGACCCGCTCTTGCCTTATGGTTAAAGGCGGGCCACAAACCGAATTTGATAACATGATAAGCAATAAGTAAAAAAGAAGTAAATCCTAAAACCTCAAAATCATTAATAATTAGTTGATTTGATTTGATTAAATCTTAATTTGCCCATGTTTGATCATTTTCTGAGTTAAAATTAAAATCTGTTTAATTGTATGAAATTACGGTGGAATAAGTAAAATACACTGAAATCATGAGACAGTTGCGTCACGCAGGTGTCCCATAAGGAACAGTCGCGTGACACGACTCCCTTCATTCATCCTGGAACTTTAGAACAGTCGCGTCACGCGGGTAATCTATTAAGAACACTCGCGTGGCGCAACTCTTATTGTGCTACTGGAAATTGGAACAGTTGCGTCATGCGGCTGTTCTATGAATAACAGTCGCGTGACGGAACTCCTAGCTGCGTGACAGAACTATTCGCGACTTATTAATATTCTCAGTTTTATTGATTATTCATCCGAAATATCACATTAAATACAAAAGTATCCTGGGTTTGCGAATAGCTGCGTTACGCAGGTGGTCCAATCCATATTAAAGACTTTTGGACATGAACAATCGCGTCACGCAGGTAGTAGCTGCGTGACGCGGCTGCTCTGGTCCGCAACTACCATTCAAACTGTCCTTTTTACGTTTCTTTCTTGTTAACAGAGACTTAATATGATTCAGAAATACTCAAATATGGGTGAAATGTGGTTTAATCAAAACCAAACTAACTAAAATACTAAGAAAATGGGATTTTCACAAATAAATAACTAGTTAAAGAAAAGTGCAAACAAAAGGGTTTAGATGATTACCTAACCCTCAGATTTGAGGATTGCATACGATATGGTCGATCTAAGGATGAAGCTTCACGATTCCCGAAAGATTCAACGTCCAATCTTAACAATAAAAACCTTTCTTTTCTTTTCTTCCTCTCTTACTCTTTTTTATGTCCTTTTTTTTTAAGTTTTCAATCTATGTGCCTAATAGCTTGATCTTCCTCAAGGTTACTCACTGGAGTCTTTGAGGAAAACCCTAGCCACAGTCGTTTTCTTTTTTTGTCTAAAATGCCTTAGTCTTTTTTGAGAGAAAATAAGAAGAGTTTTCAAAGTCTCTAAAAAAAGTCTCGTTTTTGCTGTATAATGCAGTATTTATATGGTTAGGGCGACAGGGCAGTCGTGTCACGCAGGTAGGAGCTGCGTAATGCACCCGTAAGCCTGCGTGACGCAACTTACTTTTAGTACAGTTGCCGCGTATCCATACAAGCAGTGCAGGCCACTGCACGAGCGCGCGCCAAGGGTGTCAGACCCGTTAGAGCTGCGTGACGCAGCAAAAAGTGGCGTCACGCAGGTGATAGCTGCGTGACGCAGCCCTAACATGGGTCAGGCTCCTTTGGGCGGTTTGGTTCGATTTTTGATTCAGACACCTCTGGTTTATTGTGAAGCCTCATCCTTTGTCCTCATATCATCATCGGGTCAGGTGGAGGCATAAAATTACGCGTCAACAGTTTGCCCCCCCACTTTATCATTAATTGTATAAATGATTAATGTTAAAGTGGTCCATTGACGCGCCTTCTATCAGGCAATCATCTCCGAAGCTCGGTTTGATCGGCTTGGAAAGATGCTGAATTGATCATCTGGTCACCTCCTAAGCTCAGTTTGATCGGCTTCGTCGGTTTCCATCCAACATGTGAATGACTTCAAAGCTCGGTTTGATCGGCTTGGAAGACACCTTCGGGGCTCGGTTTGATCGGCCTGAAGGACTTTGAATGTTTGGTCACCTTCTCAGCTCAGTTTGATCGGCTTCGTTGGTTCCCATGGAATCTGAAGGGGGCATCCTCGAAGCTCGGTTTGATCGGCTCGAAAGATGTTGATTTGATGGTAAAGTCTTCGAAGCTCGGTTTGATCGGCTTGAAGAGCTTTGATCTGGCCACCTACTCACTCGGTTTGGTTGGCTTTGTCGGCTCCAGTCGGTTTAGAAAAAGGCATCCTCGAGGCTCGGTTTGATCGGCCCGAAAGATGTCGGTTTTACCCTGGTCAACTTCGCAACTCAACATCATTGACTGGGGAAGAAGATTTCAGACAGCTTCGCAATACATCATCACTGTTTTGAAATTGTTCTGACTAGCTTCGCAATGCACCATCACTAATCAGCGGGACCTATCAGCTTCGAAAAATGATCACCGGTTGGCCTGAAAGAAATTGTTCACAAGAAAAAGACGAGCATTGTCCGTGTACGAACAGACTTTGCTTTCTGTTAGAAAAGTATTGGAACATCACATGTTCCCAAGCAGAAATTCTTATTAAGACAGAAGGTCATACTTTTGCCCCCAGTCCGGAATCCCAGCCTAGAACCAAAAGCATTCACTTTTTACAAATGCATTATTATTATTTTTGGGAAAATTTTTACCAAAAATTTTGGCAGGAAAGGCTTAACAAAAGCTGTTGCCTGTATTTTCAAGTATATCCTTTATGATATAGTGTTTAGAAGGGAATTTACCTGAGGGTAATATGGACAATTTAATGCTCCTTACCCCGGTGCGGTGAGTTGATGAAAGTTTGCAGCCGTATACGAGCCGTACATCAACGTCGTATCGCCGGAACAGGTCGTCGTGAGCTTTTGAAATGGGCCGTGTGGGCCTCTCGGCCTCAAAAAGGATAATGGGCCCAATGCTCTTGTCGGGCCCAGTTGAATGGGCTTCGACCCAGCTAGTTTTACTATAAGTAGCTTCCTTCTCAGTCGATTCAATTTCACTTATTCACAAACCCTAAACAATTGGAAATTCTCTGAACTGTTCGACTAAAAAGATGTCTCAAATCTCAGAAATCCCTGCTTCTGCCTACACTCCTGAGATGGAGGTTCTCGGGGCCCTGCCTGATATTCCTACATTTGACGCTGAGCCGGTGCCGGTGAGCCGGAACCCGCTAACCCCCGGGACACGACCATTGCAGCTCCTTCCGTTGTCGGGTTTGGAATTTCCAGTCCGGTACGAAACGAGTCAGATGCGTGGCTTTCGATCCGAGGTAAGTACAAAATTTCTTCAATTTTCTGTTTTTACTGCTTTTGATCCGTAACTGTAGCAATAGGATTATTTTTCACTATTTGCGCTTGCGTCGGCAGTCGCATCACGCAGGCAGGAGTTGCGTGGCGCGGCTGTTCTTCCATGAACAGTTGCGTGACGCAGCTGTTCTTGTGAGAACAGTTGCGTGACGCGGCTGTTCGAGACGCCAGAAACCCTAACTTGCCTTGAACCTTAGGATTAATCTCTTCTTGACTGTGTTTAGACCTTGATTTGTTAACTTTTGATTGTTGATAACTCTAGATGGTTTGATTTTGCCCTGTTATTGCACAAAAATAGTGTAAATGTAGTAGAACAAAATTAAAGTTAAACTGCTGCGTACCTTCGACAGTTGTGTCACGCAGCTGTTCTTAGGAAGAACAGTTGCGTGACGCGACTGTTCGTCGATGAATGAGAGTCTCGAACAGTTGCGCGACGCGGCTAGAGAGATGCGTGGCGCGACTTCGTGGTTGCGTGACGCATCTGTTCCTGGGGCCACACATGTTGAATAGTTGCGTGACGCGACTGTAGAGTGGCGTGACGCGGGTGCTAAGGTGCGCTACGCGGCTATGCTTCTGATTGTGTAATTTGGGTAAAGCTGCGTGGCTCGACTTTGTAGATGCGTGACGCTACTGGGAGCTGCGTGACGCAGCTATGGTTCCAACCAAAACTCGAGTCTTTTTTTCTCTTTTTTTTTTTTTTTTTGGTCACAGAAGAAAATTAACAATTATCAGTCTTATATTTATTGAAATTGAAATTTTCTTACAGGTTAATCTGGGCAAGGCCCGCTCAGGCAGATCGGCTACTGATGCTTCTGCCTTCTGGGATTTGCTGGACCCTCCTATGCGAGCACGGGTTGTCGCTGCAGGTTTCGGGGACTATGCCGCTGGATTGCGCCGCACACAGCCTCGTTTCCCGCCCGCTATGCGATATGCACTGATGGAGCGGTGGAATGACTGCACGCATACTTTCGTGTTCGGGTTCGGAGAGATGACCCTTACTCCCGTGGATTACGCTGCCATTACCGGCTTACGCTTCACTGGCCCGGTTCCTCCGCTAGACGCTCGGTACCAGACGGCTGCTATCGGAGCCCAACTTTTCCGTTCCCTCCTTGGTGTCACTACGCAGACCCGATATACCGTGCAGGGGTATATGTCTTACGAGACGGTTTATCGGTTCTGGGCCGAGAGGATCAGGACCCGGTTGGAGGCTTGGCGAGAGTTGCCAGAGGATGTTCGACCTGCTGCTCCTGCGTATACTCGCGAGGAGAGGGACCAGGCCGCTCGGTCCTTCTTGTTCTACATCATTTCCTCGCAGCTACTATGCACCTCCCAGAATAAGGGAGATCTTGCGGTGCTGGCGTGTCTTCGGGATCTGAGCCAGGTCGGGTCCTTCGATTGGGCCACACTTGGTTTGGCTCATCTTTACCACGGTCTGGATGTCTGGACCCGTGGTAGCGGTGAGTCAAACTGGCTGTTCATCCGACCTTTGGAGGTAACACACTTTCATTCTCACTCTCTTTTTTTTTTTTTTTTTTTTGATCCGCTGTTCTCAACTGTTCAACTAACTGGTGTTATTTTCTGTCTCTATTACAGGTGTGGTCTTACGAGTATTGCATCTTCCCGGGCGGTCCGAGCGGCGATTCTCTCGTCGAGTCCAGGAGAATTCCTCGCTATCTGGCCCACTGCCACCACACTTATGCCAGTGGCGAGGATCCGGAGTACTGGCGGAGCTTCCTTAACGATCGGGAGCTGTCTGATGTGAGTACAGAAAGAATCTCTTAACCTGCAGCTTGTTTCTCTCTTTATTCTGACACACTACTAATGTTGATTTCTTATCATTTTGCAGCTATCTTTAGAGCCATGGGACTGTGAGGCCTGGAGGACCTATCCGGGCCGGGAGGTGGCTGAGTTGCATACCCGGTCGAGGCTGCTGCTGCGAGGCTACTGGGCCGACCGGTACTTCCTTGGAGAGCGGGTTTTTGACACTCCGATAGCTCCAGCACGACGAAGAGTGCCTCATGCCCCTCCCCGGCATATGTGTCTGCTGGAGGGTTTGACCCGAGAGGACCTGGAGGTAGAGTACAGAGGTTTCTCGGTGAACGATTTCCTGTCCGCCGGTGATTTTCCTGCTTACTTTGCCTCTCGGATGCAGGCTCGACTTCCAGAGGTTCTCGAGTACACCCATGTAATTCATCTGACCTTCAACTTCATTTACTGTTACTACTCCTCTTTTTGTCTCAACTTACTGATGGTATTACTCTCTTTGTGACTGAAAGCAGGAGCGGAAGACGCACAAGACCGCAGCTCATTACCGGGCTGAGGCAGCAGCTGAGGCGGGTGGTGTGGCGGCCCCGACCGGACCAACTGGTGTTGTACTGGGCGATGTCCCGTTTCCGCTAGGTATGGAGGTGGTGTTGGATCCTGGCCTTGGCTTAGGATCTGGCATCATTATTCCTGCAGACCTGCGGCAGGCTCCTCCTCCAGTACAGTTGGACCCTGAGCACACCACACATGTAAGTTATAAACCGTATATAAAAAGTTAGAAGTATCTTACATGAATATCCCTTTTAATGGATTTTTTTATTTGCAGGTGCCGGCTCAGAGATATCAGGAGATCTGTCAGCGGTTCGGCTTTGCCCGGTCCTATATCGGTCGGCTCTACTCTGATGTGCATGAGCGGGTGAGTACAGTCTTCCTGTGTCTCATTCCTCTTCCTTATTACTTGTTTACCTTTCCTTACACATTTTGGTTGTTTTACAGGAGTTGGAGAACGGGAGGCTACGGAGGCATCAGTCCCGCCAGTCCAGTGCCGTGAGCCGGCTTCAGGCGGAGGTGGAGCGGCTTCGGACGAGGCTAGAGGTCGAGGGCATCCCGCTCGACTCTTCTGATGAGGATGAGGGTGGCTCTTCTTCCGATGACAGGCCACCATCGCCACTCCCTCCGAGTGTCGCTGGTCCTAGCCGTAGGCGGCGGTAGTCTTGTTGCACGACTCTTCCATTTTTTGAACACTTTAAACATTTTGAATTTTTATTAATTTTCTTTTTTTTTTATTGTACAGTTATATCAGCATCTTATGATATTATTTACATTTTTTTACAACACTTGGTTTTCTCTTTTTTTTTTACTTTATCATGTGTGTTTATGTTTTGCAACTGTGAAGTCTTGTTCCTGTAAAAACAAAACACAAACACAATACCAAATACAAAATAGCGATGTACCATTTATTCACAAGAATGGTTCACCTCATCAGCGGTCAGTAAATCGACTTATTGTAAATGAATAAATGAAATAAGATAAAAATAAAATAAAGTAAATAAAGTAATGAACTTAACATGGAACATGATCAAGAATCACTTTCCAAACAGAGAGCATAGCGTAGTACTTACCTGATAGGGCGGTTTACTCAGTGAATGCGGACGTAATGGCTCAACTACCCTTTCTCGATTAATGCAATCATAAAGACTCGACTTCCTTGTTGTACGGGTCGTCCTTCTTTTTGATCAATGCAGGTTTGAATGCTCACCGACCCGAATGGACTATTCAGGATTGTCCTTTCAACTACCTCTGACGATGATTATTAAATTGAGTGATGGTGATGTTTCGCCCATCGGTTTCTCCATTTTCCCATAAATATAAGTTCCGCTTCACACCTCCTTCCCATCCAGTGTTCAAAGCACGTCGATTTCTTAAGTGATTTTCTTCCATGGCCTTCAAGAGTCAAGTCTCATCTTTCGTCCAATCCATTTCTGGCGACCTATGGCAAGTTTCTCCTTTGGATCAACTAGCCTGGTTAAGATATTTCAAAGACCTGAAACCTAACCATGGCTTCCTATCTTGGCTCATTTCTCATTTTAATCCGGACACCATGGTTTTTCGGTTTGAAGACTCTGAGGTGACTCCGACCTATGAGGAAATGTGCGCCTTGATGGATCATCATCCTGAGCAAAACGAAACTCCGGCCTTGCCCCCGGGTCCTAGGTATGATCTAGCTGAGATCGTGGCCTTGTGCCCGGTTTACCTTCCTGATGGGATAAACACGGATCAAGGTCTACCTTTGGAACCTTTCCTGAACAAAGTTTTGTCCATCGATCTAGATCTGCCTTGGATCCGAGCTTGTTGCTTCTTGCTACTGAATGTGTATGCCATGAAGAATCGTCAACCCGGAATCGGAGATTTTCGACTTCTGACCGTTGTTCGTGACATGCAATTGTACCATCGTACCGTCTTCATGATGATCATGGGAGAGACAATGTGTTGGGTCAGGGATATTGCCCTTCACATTACTGACTTCAATGTTCATCATCGCGGTTGTGCGTTACTATTGCAAGCCTGGGCTCTGGATAAATTAAGCCTGATTCCTCCGGTTCCAGCTCGCTTGATTCCAACTTATGGACCTACTGTTTTTCAATCTCGGTCTTGGAGACGCTTCGATTTTGGTGATAACCCTACTATTCGGTGGACTTGTCCTTGGTGGAGGATCAGACTGGTCACTACTGGAAGCATGAACCTCAACTATGTATTGTACGCCAGTCTAGACCATTCCATGGCCTATTTTCCCGACAGGATTAGCCGTCAATATGGAACAATTCAGCGTGTTCCCAGGATCCATAACTTTGAGAGCGGTCAAATAACACTGCATCTGCTGACCAATTTGGCTGACCGTTGGAGAAACCGAAACACCAGATACTTAGGTGAAGGAGTGATCCAGGACACTGTGACACCTGAGTATGTGAACTGGTTTTTTGCTCCGTGATGACGTTAAGTTCTTGCAAGGATCGGTATCTGATGGTAGCCCTTACTAAAATAAATGTTGTTATTGCTTTCTCTGTCTTCTTTTGAGCTCGAGCTTTGAGCTGCTATTTAATGTATCTGCTTTCTTTGAATGAATGAATTCGCTGATTCTGTCTTTATTACTTCCTGCACACATGAACAATGAAGGACAACAAGACTTTTCTTTCGAAATTATTTGTCGTGTTAGTTATTCGGGCCTCCTGCCCTTGGGTTAATAAATGAAAACTCAATAAAGTAAAAATTATTCTGTAAACACAGGAACCTATGCTTGTGAACAATAAAGAATGAAGTGACTGTTTATAACCTGCACAAATCAACAATAACAAATGTAACTTCTCTATGTATGCATGAACTAATACAAGTGCTAAGGTTTATTCATGGTTTTGTTGATCCTTCTAGGGAAATCGCTGAGAAAATGGTACTCGTTCCTCTGATCAATGTCTCTTTTTTTTTATTCAATATTTAGGCAGGACCAATGGCCAAGGCGCTTCACACCAAGTGAGTCGATCTTTGTTTAAATAAACAGAGAGGAATATCTTGCGTTCTTCGACCGTAATACCAGGACAAAAACAAAGATTTTGAAAACCCAAATTCTTTATTAATCTTGCTTCTTTTCAACATCATACGGAAGTAAAGAAAGTTTATTCTAATACAATGGTCATTCATTTTAACTACTTGATTTCCTATCCTCCTTCAAGTTAAGTTGATGGCATTGATCAATCAGTCACTAATCTGTCACGAACGCATGGCATGAATTCTGCATTTAAGCTAAGCACCACACGCTAATCCCAAGATTTTGCTTTTTTTTTTTTTTTTTTTTACATGCTCTAACTTTTGCCTAGGCCGCCCTTGCGGGTTTTCAACTTAGCGAGCTCATTTCTTGCCTAAGCCGCCCTTTTCGGGTTTTCAACTTAGCATTTTTTTTTTTTTTGAAATCATCATTTCAGACGTAGAATCTTTTCATTTGATCTTGATTGATAATTCGACTGACAGGCTCTCCTTCCATAGTGACTAATTCGACGACGCCTTTAGGTAGTAGCTTCTGAATTCTGAACGGCCCATGCCAGTTGGGTTTGAATTTCCCACCAGGATGATGTTGGGCTTCACGATCCAATAACCTGATCAACACCAAATCTCCATTCTTTAAAGCCTTTGGATGTACCCGCTTGTTGTAGAAACAATCAATCCTCCTTTTTCTCATCTGATCCTGGAATCGAGCATTCAGTCTTCTTCCGTCTAAGAATGCCAGATCTTCATACCTCTTCTTGACCCATTCCTCCTCGGTCAGACCAGCTTCTACCAAAACCCTGAGAGACTTCTTTTCGAGCTCTACTGGTAACACTGCCTCCATCCCGTATACCAATTCAAAGGGAGAAGCTCCATTTACTGCTTTGAAGGTAGTGCGATGCCCCCAGAGCGCGAAAGGAAGTTTCTCGGCCCAGCTTCTATACCTTTCACACATCTTCGACAGGATTCTCTTGATCTCCTTATTTGCAGCTTCTACCGCACCATTAGCCTGAGGGCGATAAGGAGAAGAATGGTGATGCTCAACCTTGTATCTATAAAGCAATTGGCCAACTTCTGCTTGAAAATGAGAACCATTATCTGTAACTATGTGATGAGGAACACCATAGCGACAGAAAATGTTCTGTTCAATAAACTTTGCCACATGCTTGGCAGTTAAAATCCTGTAAGACTGAGCTTCGATCCATCTAGAGAAGTAGTGAACTGCAACCAATATATACTGATGACCATTGGATGCTGCAGGTGAAATTTTACCGATGACGTCTATGCCCCATGCAGAAAAAGGCCATGAAGGAGTTGTTGGGTGGAGTTCAACAGCAGGTAAGTGGCTTCTATTGTCATGATATTGACAAGCTTTGCAATGGCGCACATATTGGACACAATCGCCTTCCATTTTCATCCAAAAATAACCTTGCCTCATGATCTTTCTTACTAAACTCATACCGCTTAGATGAGTACCACAGACTCCTTCATGAACTTTTCTCATTATGTCCTCTCCTTCTGTCTCGCTCACACATCGCAACAACACTCCATCCCAGGTTTTCTTATAGAGTTCACCATTGGCTAGGACGTAGTGTAGCGCCATTTTCCTTAAGACAGCACGGTCTTCTTTCGTCGCATCATCAGAAAAAGTACCGTTTTTCATATACCTCAGAATGTCCGTAAACCAGGGTTCTTCCTCCGGCTCCACCTGATTCACATAATGTTCTTGATAGCACGGGATATTGGTTGTGGTAATGATAAATGGCTTCTTCGGAACTTTGCTTATATCCTGCCAAGCCAACGCTAAGTTTGCCAAGGCGTCTGGAATTCTGTTATAGGTTCTTCCTATGTGAGTAAAAGTGATCTTGTCAAATAGTGCTGCCTTTTTCAACAAATACTCAACATAGGGTTTCAATCTTTCTTCTTCTACCTTCCATCTCTCGTTGGCGTGCTCAATAACCAGTAAAGAATCTCCTATTACTTCGACCTCCTTAGCGCCAGTCGCAAGAAGAGCTTCCATTCCCATGATGCACACTTCATATTCTACCATGTTGTTAGTGACTGGGAACAATAGTCTCTTGCACATGGTTGTAACTTCGCCATTAGGTGCTTCTATAACAATACCAGCCCCAGCTCCATTTCTGTTGGCTGATCCATCAAAGTATAATCTCCAAGCTCCTGTGTCAATATTCAGCAAATGTTAGTCCGGAAACTCCAATTCCCAAGATTCGTCGTCTGTCACTGGGTTTTCTGCTAGGAATTCCGCCATAGCTCGACCTTTGACCGTCTTTTTTGTTACGAACTCCGCATCCACACTAGACATTTGAATCAACCACTTAGACAACCGTCCCTCTAGAATAGGCGTCCTTTGCAAATACTTCAATGGATCAATTTTGGAGACAAAAGTGACCTTGAAGGAATCGAAATACGGCCTTAATTTCTTTATCGACCACACTACTGCCATGCAAGTCTTCTCAATCAGATTGTATTTCTCTTCGATAGGCAATAGTTTCTTACTGATGTAGTAAATGGCTTTCTCTACTCCAGCGGCATCCGGCTGTACCAACATCGCTCCTACTCCTGCATCTTCTATAGATAGGTACAAGATCAAAGGTTCTCCTGGTCTTGGTGAGCTAAGCACTGGTGGATTCATCAAGTACTTCTTTATATGATCAAAGGCTTTCTGGCAATCTTCATTCCACTTGACTGGCTGATTCTTTTTCAGTAATTTGAAAATCGGAGCGCAGGTGATGGATAACCTTGAAATGAACCTGCTGATGTACTGAATCTTACCCAGGAAGCTTCTCACCTGCCGTTCTGTTCTTGGTGGCTCCATATCCTGAATGGCTTTTATTTTGTCCGGGTCAACCTCAATCCCGTTAGGTCCCACCACAAAACCTAACAATTTTCCCTTCGTTACTCCAAATACACACTTCTTGGGATTAAGTCTCAAATTGTACTGTTTGACCCGCGCGAAGAACTTCTCCAACATTTCTGCATGTTCTTCTTGTGTTTTTGTCATGATCACCATATCATCTACATACACTTCCAATCCTTTATGGATCATATCATGAAATAACGTAGTAGCCATCCTCTGATATGTTGCCCCGGCATTCTTTAGCCCAAACGGCATCACTCTGTAGCAAAATGTTCCAAAGTCAGTGGTGAAAGCGGTCTTATGCTTATCCACCAAGGCCATCAATATCTGATTATATCCGGAAAACCCATCCATGATAGAATAACATCCCATTCCGGCAGCACTGTCTATCAAAACATCTATGTGTGGGAGTGGAAAGTCATCCTTAGGCGAGGCTTTGTTCAAATCCCTGTAGTCGACACAGACCCTTATCCTGCCATCTTTCTTCAACACTGGGACTATATTTGCCAACCATTCCGGATAGTGTACCACTTCTAAGAATCCTGCATCCAGCTGCTTCTGGACTTCGGCTTTGATCTTATCCTGCCATTCTGGTCTGACCCTTCTCCTTTTCTGCTTCACTGGCTTAATACTCGGATCAGTAGGAATGAAGTGCTCTGCTATCGATCTGTCGATCCCCGGCATGTCCGCGTAGCTCCAAGGCAAATACCTCTGAGTTTCTTTTGATACATTCTTGAAGATCTTGTCTGAGCTCAGTTTTAAAGTCTGATCCGATTTCAATTATTTTAGGATCTTCGGCGGTGCTTAAATTAAATGCGAAATTATGCAATGCATTTATGTCAAATATGCGAGTGGTATAATCAATGCCATGAACATGACAATCAGGAAAACAAGAAAACAAATAGTCAAAGTCCACTTCCATTGATTGAAATAAAAGAGGAAAACCATCCATATTGTTCTCAAAACAAGCATCAGAAAAGCAAAATACAGGATTAACTGCCTGTTCAACACATTCATTACAAGTATCTTTTATTGCCTGGATCACTTCGTCGGCATCTGTGCCTTCTTCTTCCTCCGTCGGAATAGCTTCTTTCTTGGCCACTCCATGCTCTATCGTCTTCTTTGCCTTCCTCTCTGCCTCTTTGGCATCTTCAGCAGCTAGAACAGACTGGAGGATCCGTGCCTTGGCCTTCTGCTCTTGCACTGACTTGGAAGCTTCATCCCCAATCCCCAAGAAGTCTTCAAACTCGGATATCTTCTCCGACCAATCAGATTCAATACTTGCTTCTATCATGCATACCATGAACTCGGTTCCATCCACCAGCTGTTCCAAAGAAGGTTCGGGCGACTTGACCAGTTTCTCCTCATAATCGGTCATAAATATCTCCAAACCGGGATAGGTCTTTCCTCTGCTCTGAAATTCCCCTTCAGCTTGTGGAACAAAGAAAATCTTATTCATGTTTGACCCTCTGACCGGAGATCGAATCTCATATTTTTCCTTCTTTCTATTTTCAGAATACCCCAGCCCACGTTTGTCTTGCTGCCCAGATGCTGATGAAAGAGGCTCAAACCTTCCTTGCAACTCCCGGCCCAAACCTTTGCCGTACTGCCAATTCATCTTCTTCATCATTTTTCTAGAAAAAGGACTCATGCTGTTTACTGCACTCTTGCTCATGGCGATGGATGCATCAATCACTGCCACTTGGAAGCCTGATAAGAGTACCGCCAGTTCTAAACCTTCCACTGTAGCCACATTAAGATCCTCCTGTGCGTTAACGGTCACCACGTCTGTACCCCACGGGATTTTTACTTTTCTATGCAGAGTGGATGGAGCCGCGCCTAGGGGATGAAGCCACGGCCTTCCTAACAACAGAGCATAGTTGGCTAAGATGTCCAGCACAATCACGTCTACCCAACTTTCAACTGCCCCTATGGATATCTTTGCTTTGAAGGTCCCTTTTGCATTCCGCATAGTGTTATCATAAGCTTTGACCACCATGTTTGATGGCTCAACCTCTGATTCTTCAATTTTGAACTTGGACAGCATTTTCAACGGACAAACACACAGTGCAGACCCATTATCCACCATCACATTCCTAGTATCTCGTCCATTGACAGCAATTTGAATGTAGAGTGGCTTACAGTGGTTTCTTCCCTCTGGTGGGAGGTCTGAGTCAAAGAAAGTGACTTCGCCTATCCTCCGCTGTAGCACATTGATCATATCAACACTTTGAATTCGAGCAGGCACCCTGACGAAAGTCATAGCTTCAAGTAAAGCTTCTCTATGCTCCTTAGATGCTATCAGCAAATCCCATATCGAAATGTCTGCCCTGGTTCTCTGTAATTGACTCAGCACCGAATTGGCAGTGACCCCATTAAGCGTCTTGTTCTGACTGGTTTCTCCCACTTCGACAGCCTTCTTTTGCCCTTTAACTATCTCTTCTTCTTTCTTTTTCTCTTTCGGGTTCTCCACGCCTTTCTCTGTCATTTTCCTCTTTGCTCCATCAACAGCAATCTCTTTTCCCTTAGCCTGCATATTATTCTCAGGATTGTACACTCGCCCGCTGCGGGTCAAGCTCTGCACACCTACCTTATTCACTTCTTCCTCACTACTGTAATACCATTGTTCTTCTTGATCGGCCAAACTTTTTTGAATGGCCAGCTGGAGTTGCTCATCTTCATCTTTAGGCACGTCGCCTACCTTCACAGTGATACTTTTCTCAATTTCGATCTTCAGTGGCACCTTCTCTTCCTCATCACTGCTACAGTCGTCCCATATGTTCAACATGGCGCACATCCGCTCTTCCCATTCCGCTTCGGCTAATACCACTTCTTCTGGTAATCCGCTCCCGATCGCATTGACCGATCCACCTGACTGAGACTTACGATGCGGGTAATTGTACTGATATTGGGAAAGCGGATTGTTCTTAGTGCTTGGCTTGTTCTTTTCCGAAGGCTTGGTAATTTTTCCACTGTCGATCAGGTCTTGAATATCGTGCCTTAATTTGAAACATTCATCAGTTGAATGCCCTTTGCACTGATGGTAATCACAGTTTCGGTCCATATACCTCCCTCGCACGGGCTTAGTCGGATCGACTGGCAGCTTCGACAACACCCCGTTCTTGATACAAGATCTCAATACTGTGCTCAAAGGCCTTCCTAAATCAGTGAACTCTCTCCTAGTTCTCTCATTAACCGCACCTATCACGGCATTACTGGCTCCTGACTGATTCTGATTACTGCTTCCGGCTCCTCTGTCACCATAAGAAGTTCGGTAACTACCAAACCCTCTGTTCTTCTTCTTTTCTTCCTTATACAATTCCTCGATGTTTAAACCGGCACTTTGAACCAAGGAAAAATCGGTGAGAGGTTGAGTCAACATCCTTTCCTTGAAAAAGGGTAATAAACTCCTGCTAAAGATTCTGATCAACTCTTTGTCCTTAGGCCTTGTCTGAACTCTATACAGCTTGGTCCTCCACCTTCTATAGTAATCAGAAAAGCTTTCGTCATTTCCTTGTCTCAAATTCTCCAAATCACGTAGACTGAACTCATCGCTCTCTTCAGTCTTGAAATGTTTGAGAAAAGCTGTCTGCAGTTTGATCCAATTCTTCTGAATCTCTTCGTCTAAACCGTCATACCACCTCCGATAATCCTTATGTAGTGTTTGCGGGAATGCTCGCAAAACATCTTCCTCGTTATACCGGTTCATTTGGGATACTCGGAGAAATTCGGACAAATGAGAACGAGGATCATTATCCCCTTCAAATATGGAATGCTTGAAAGTTTTGAAAGAAGCCGAGCTGGTCGGGTGCAGGACATACTCAGTGATGTGAAAATTGGTGACAGGGTCTTTCTCTTTCATTGCAGCTATCTTGTCAAATCTTTCTTTCAATTCTGCGAGTTGCTTGAGCATATCATTTTCAACCGGGATAGTGTTTCCGACAGAAGCCTGATTACTTGACACAGGTTCCGGGATTGGTCTTTCTTCAGCCACAGGTTGGCTACCTGAAGGAGGAGTATTCTGATTTTGGGCCCTGTCTTGAGCAAGAGCCGCAGCCACAATCTGGGCAATGGTCCTTATCTGAGCTTCAGAAAATCCGGTCTCATTTTCTGTGTTATCCGCCATTTCTGCTGGATCTGAATCAGATTCTGAATCTGATGAACTGGACTGATTCACGGAGCTGACTGGAGCGAATTCGAGGATTGGGGATGTTCTGATTAAACGCTGACCAGGATGCCGATTCCAAGCTCTCAAAGTGGTTTCCCGGGAAGGATCAATTCTGACAAGAAAAATTCTGAGTTACAGGGGGTCCTGCATGTATGCATGCGAAAATGAGAGCACATAGGATGGAGAATGTATTTCTAATGCGCTAAAACCGATATGGGAATAAGATCTCGATTTCAACGATCGGATCAAAAATTCGATGTGAATAATGCATCAATAACTTATTTTGTATTTGAACATTTCAAGCATTATCTGTCGTTAATCGTTCCTTTTGGATTTACGGTTGACTATTTTCTCTCGAATCCCTAACTTTTGCCTCGGAATGAAAGAATTTCCGAGCGGGATTTTATTTTTGTTGTTTATTATTTTTTTGTATCCTTACTTTTTGCCTTGGGACATATGGTCCTAAGCAGGATTTCTGTTATTTTGTTACAGAATTTTATAATCTCTCACTTATTTTCAGATAATGCGAGAAATGTTGAAATACAAAGGAACTGCAACCCCCTTATAACTCCCTTTTCTTTTGGGTATTAGTTTACTATAAGTGATTGCATTATATTGTTCGTAACGAATTCGAGATCCGGTCTCAAAATCAAAATCAAATGTCCATATCGAGCATTAGCTCTTATTAATGCATGGCTAAAAAGAAAAGTGTTACATGATGCATGAATGTCACAACATATGTACAATTTATAACATACAGGGGACCGGGAGTTAGGAAATGCATGCCTTCCAACCTTATTTCTCCCACACGCGGATTCCGTTGGTATAAAATTCCGACATCTGTTTCTTAGGAATTGGTCTAATCTCGACAACCAACAGGGGATTTTGAGATTGACGATATCAACTCTCGGAAATGAATGCGGCATAGTAACAGCAAACAGAATTGGGTGCACCTTAGGGGAAGTAACTAAGGCTGTCAACTATATGCATTGGCTTTAGTCTTATTGGGCTTTAACAAAGTCTGGGTTCCGCAAACAGGATTCGGGCTTTGTTGGGCCTACTCCTTTTGACGCACCTTTAAGGTACTAGGCTTGCGGTTGGTAGTAATGTTAATTCTCGAATGGATGCACCTAAAATGCATGGTTTAGGCTAGATCCACCGTCAAACTTAACACCAGTACTGAAGGGTAGTATGGGTAGAATGAGGTGAGAAGCAAGGAATGCGAATGAATGCAAAAATCCTAGGAAAGGAAAAGGAAAGCATTTAAACACATACAGACAGTTAATAATTTTCCATCGGCTTTTTCTAACCAATTTTTATTTAGAAATAGTAGGCTTTTAGAGTTAATTCCTAATTGCAACTACTATATTGTTTATTAAAAACAACCGGGGATAGTGGGTGCAAAATCCCCAGTGAAGTCGCCAAACTGTTTCCCCCCCCTCCCCCGGAGAAAGATCGTGGATTTTTCTTTATTTGGTGTACTTGAATACTTTATTTAAAAAAAAAAAAAGTGATAAAACCCTTTTGGATGTGCGATGCCGATAAATCGGTCTTACAAATTGTTTTTAGTCACCACCCATTATTTCGGCAATGGGACCGTTTTTGATTTTATTTTACAAAAGTGACTCCATTTCAACCCATTTTATTCAAGGCCTTTTGTTTTAGAAAACTGGTCAGGCGAACCTATGAGGTTCTAGGTAAGGGAATTGAGTACGTCGGCCCGTTGGAAGCCGACGCCCGGAAAAAAACCGGCCTCTTTTAACCTACGATTTCTAAAATGATTTTATTTTAGAGAAAGCCAATTTATTTGAACCCAACCCGAATGAATCGAACCGAGTTCCTATGTGGAAAAGTAATTAACCGTCCCAATTAATTTCATCCATTGCATTCATCACAAATAAGATATATCATTCACCATCTATCCATAACACGTACTAAAATAAAAGAGAAAACCCGCTCTTGCCTTATGGTTAAAGGCGGGCCACAAACCGAATTTGATAACATGATAAGCAATAAGTAAAAAAGAAGTAAATCCTAAAACCTCAAAATCATTAATAATTAGTTGATTTGATTTGATTAAATCTTAATTTGCCCATGTTTGATCATTTTCTGAGTTAAAATTAAAATCTGTTTAATTGTATGAAATTACGGTGGAATAAGTAAAATACACTGAAATCATGAGACAGTTGCGTCACGCAGGTGTCCCATAAGGAACAGTCGCGTGACGCGACTCCCTTCATTCATCCTGGAACTTTAGAACAGTCGCGTCACGCGGATAATCTATGAAGAACACTCGCGTGGCGCAACTCTTATTGTGCTACTGGAAATTGGAACAGTTGCGTCACGCGGCTGTTCTATGAAGAACAGTCGCGTGACGGAACTCCTAGCTGCGTGACAGAACTATTCGCGACTTATTAATATTCTCAGTTTTATTGATTATTCATCCGAAATATCACATTAAATACAAAAGTATCCTGGGTTTGCGAATAGCTGCGTTACGCAGGTGGTCCAATCCATATTAAAGACTTTTGGACATGAACAGTCGCGTCACGCAGGTAGTAGCTGCGTGACGCGGCTGCTCTGGTCCGCAACTACCATTCAAACTGTCCTTTTTACGTTTCTTTCTTGTTAACAGAGACTTAATATGATTCAGAAATACTCAAATATGGGCGAAATGTGGTTTAATCAAAACCAAACTAACTAAAATACTAAGAAAATGGGATTTTCACAAATAAATAACTAGTTAAAGAAAAGTGCAAACAAAAGGGTTTAGATGATTACCTAACCCTCAGATTTGAGGATTGCATACGATATGGTCGATCTAAGGATGAAGCTTCACGATTCCCGAAAGATTCAACGTCCAATCTTAACAATAAAAACCTTTCTTTTCTTTTCTTCCTCTCTTACTCTTTTTTATGTCCTTTTTTTTTAATTTTTCAATCTATGTGCCTAATAGCTTGATCTTCCTCAAGGTTACTCACTGGAGTCTTTGAGGAAAACCCTAGCCAC
Organism: Jatropha curcas; assembly: GCF_041381405.1. Lineage (NCBI taxonomy): Eukaryota > Viridiplantae > Streptophyta > Magnoliopsida > Malpighiales > Euphorbiaceae > Jatropha > Jatropha curcas. The sequence goes on from NC_143160.1 coordinate 15,613,537, forward strand.
AGTCGTTTTCTTTTTTTGTCTAAAATGCCTTAGTCTTTTTTGAGAGAAATAAGAAGAGTTTTCAAAGTCTCTAAAAAAAGTCTCGTTTTTGCTGTGTAATGCAGTATTTATATGGTTAGGGCGACAGGGCAGTCGCGTCACGCAGGTAGGAGCTGCGTGACGCACCCGTAAGCCTGCGTGACGCGACTTACTTTTCGTACAGTTGCCGCGTATCCATACAAACAGTGCAGGCCACTGCACGAGCGCGCGCCAAGGGTGTCAGACCCATTAGAGCTGCGTGACGCAGCAAAAAGTGGCGTCACGCAGGTGATAGCTGCGTGACGCAGCCCTAACATGGGTCAGGCTCCTTTGGGCGGTTTGGTTCGATTTTTGATTCAGACACCTCTGGTTTATTGTGAAGCCTCATCCTTTGTCCTCATATCATCATCGGGTCAGGTGGAGGCATAAAATTATGCGTCAACAGAGTGAAGATACTATCATATTGTATCCTCCCCTAGGTAATGGTAAGCTTAATGCCAATAGCAGCTCTAAGGCTCACCCGCAGATTAGTCCGACTCAAAGATCAAAGCCGATCATAAAAAATGACTAATCGCCCTCTAAACGCATATACTTGATGGAAGGCTCAGCCCCTAAACTCAGGGCAAAGTATCAAAAAATTCTCCAAAGCCAGCCTCTCGGACATGGTCTTGTACCTTTCTCGGCAATCGGTCGAACCATTTGCCGGCATAATAGGCATTTCTGCCTGCCTCCACATGTGAGACGCTCTTCTGCAATGCAAAACTTTGTGAGTATATTAATTAATAAGTGCCAAGCACAGAACATGCATGGGTTTTTTATTTGCAGGTCAAGGAAAACCAAAAAAAAAAAAAAATAGCAAGAAGAAGATGGTTCTACTTCGCTAGGAATGCCAAGCACAAGTAGTGGTGCCAGCCACTGATTTAATGTCGTGTGCCACTAGTGCAGTCCCTCATGCCATACCTAGGCAATGTGGAGAAGTGGCACGTGGCACAGCGGTGCAGTCAGTCATAAATGGAGCCAATCAGGTAAAATCCTATCTAGTTTCTGGTTCTAACCTATTATTCTTATGTTTCTAGTGTCCTTAATGCAGGAAAGTAAAAAACAAAGTTTTGAATTACCTCAAATGTACTCCAGCAAAGATGTTCAAATAAATCCAGCTGAATTATGATCGCAGCACTCGCCGAGGGGGAATCTCCCGTAATCACATGCCAGAACTCAGTTCCCATGCTACCGGGTCTATAACATTACCTCTGGAATCTAGTTCTTGATATCTTCCGCGACAATGATGGATTATAGGAAGGGGGAGAAACAAGGAGTTTTCAAAAAGTTCTTTTAAGCTAAAGGGTTGAAAGTGAAACCTAAAAGGTTTCCCTTTCCCTTTTATAAATGTTTTTTGGGCTTTCTGGGCCCAATTCAGGTTTTTTGGCCCATTAGCTGTGACATAGCTCTTATGCTTAGCCGGCAACCCATCTCGACTGGCCACCTAAGCAGGGGCATCACCACTGGTCATAGGTAAACTTTTTAGGTCAACTGGTAAGTTTTTTTCTCGTTTTACATGCCACGGTCGATTTTCAATTATTTCATTATTTCGTATAGAGTCGCACACAATCTAATTTTCATGCAAAGTCACGCATTTTTATCCAAAGTCACCTTTTCCACATGAGCATGCTGTTCCAGGCATGATCACATAATTTTTGGTACTAACATTTTTTGCCAAAGGCCTTTGTTTCCTGTTTTAGTAAAATCGCTTTTTACATGTAAAAATGACCACCTATCCAAAATGAGTCTCGTTCAAAGTGACGCATTTTAGATCAAGTCATCCAAAGTGTCGTACCTCCTAACCGGATTGTCGAAACTGGCATTTCCCCTTCAGTTTAAAGTTGTTCAAAGAACGCACTTGTCTAAAGTGACACTCATCCAAAATGACGCTTTTAAGAGCAAAGTCGCCAAAATGATGCACTCATCTGCAGAAAACTTCAGCCATCACAATGACACACATTCTCCACCAAACTCGCGTAAATGGAACCATTTTATAGAGATATTTTTATAAAGTGAACTCATTTTATAGAGATATTTTTCAAAACCGAGAAAATCTTTTTTTAAGAAATTTCTTACCAAAATGATCGAGGCGTAATCTCTTTCATTTTAGGTAAGGGAAATAAAGAACGAAAGCTTTGACTTTTTAAGGAAACATTTTTGAAAATATTTTTGATAAAGAGAGAAAAATTATTTTTGTGTTTATAAATGAACATTCTCTCTATCCTACAACAAATCCTAAAAGGCTAACCACTAAAATCTTCAATGGTCTTCATGATCTTTGATTTTCCATGGATTTGTAGGATTTTGCTTTGTTTATTATTTTCCATTTTTAAATCTGCATAAAATAATATAACACAAATAAAATAATTAAATTTATTTGTTTTGCTTTAATCATCAAAATCTCGAGATAAAAAATTGACCCTTGAGCCAACATTATGGAATAGAATCTATACAGATGGTTTATATAATGTTTCTACTGATAGGCCCATTCTCAACAAAAACAACAAGAAACTTAAAATTGATAACAAAAGCTTATCATATCTTTGGCATTATAAACTTGGTCATATTAATGAAACAAGAATCACTAAGTCATATAAAGAAGGTTATTTTGAACCTTTTGATTACGAATCACATGAAACTTGTGAATCTTATTTAATGGACAAAATGACTAAAACACCCTTTCAAGAAAGGGTGAAAGATCAAAAGAATTATTAGACCTAATACATATAGATGTATGTGGACCAATGACTACCAAAGCCATAGATAGATATTCATATTTTCATTACATTTACTGAATGACTATACTAGATATGGTTATATGTATTTAATGAAACATAAATTTGAATTTTTTTGAAAAGTTCAAGTAATTCAGAAATGAAGTTGAGAAACAAACTAAAACAAGTATTAAAACGCTTCGATCCGATCATGGCGGAGAATACTTAAGCCAAGAGTTTTGAGATTATCTATTAGAAAATGACGTTCTTTCATAATGGACACCACCTGGAGCACCCCAACACAATGGAGTGTCATAAAGAAGAATAGTACCTTATTAGATATGGTATGAAACATGATGAGTCTTGCAGACTTACCTCCATCCTTTTGAGGGTATGCCCCGTAACAATGTAATATACCTTCTAAATAGAGTTCCACCCAAATCTATTAATAAGACTCCATATGAGATGTGGGCCAACCAAAGACCTGGCTTATCATACATAAAGATTTGAGGATATGACGCATATATGAAGCATTTGGGATATGATAAGCTTGGAGCTAAAAGAGATGAATGCAAGTTTGTAGGATATCCAAAAGAAATTATTGGATATTATTTCTACCATCCTATTGAGAGAATAGTGTTTATCTCAAAATTATGCTACGTTTCTAGAGAAGGAAAATATCCTTAAAGGAAGCAGCGGAAGTCAGGTACAACTTGAAAAAGTTCAAGAACCTCAAACAGACATTAAGATGGAATAAGAACAAGAAATTATTACAGGTTAAAAAAACCATTCGTAGATTGGTTGGGATGCGTTGTACTCTTATGAGGTTAGATCTTCTTGTGCAGACTCGAAACGACACTTTACTCATGCTTGATGAGCCTAACAGGAAGAAATGTCTGACATTCTGCTAGCAAATGCAGCATACTATGATAATGAGATTTGTCATATTAATGTCGAAATTGCATTCTTAAATGGAAATTTAATTAAGAATGTGTATATGACACAACCTGATGGTTTTAAATCAAAAGATTTTCTTGATAAAGTATGCAAATTGCAAAGGTCTAGTTATGGACTTAAGTAAGCTTTGCGGAGTTGGAACATCCGTTTTGATGAAATAATCAAACAACTTGATTTCATTAAAAATGTGGATGAACCTTTTGTATATAAGAAGGTGAGTGGGAGCAAAATCGTAGTTCTTATTTTGTATGTTGATGATATATTAATAATAGGAAATGACATTCCACTATTCCAATCTATAAAAATTTGGTTATCTAAGAATTTCTCCATGAAGGATTTGAGAGAATGAGATTACATACTTGTATTAAAATCTATAAAGACAGATATCCAAAAGGTTACTAGGATTATCCTAATCCACATACATTGATAAAGTGCTAAAATGGTTTAGCATGGAGGGATCCAAAAGAGGATACATGCCAATAGATCAATCTAATCCAAAAGAAAGTCATTAGACTGCTGTTAGAATTATCCTTAAGTATTTGAAAATAAGTAAGGATGCTTTTCTGGTTTATAGAGAAATTAATTAACTAAGAGTTCATGGATACATTGATGCCATAGGATAAAACACATGGCTAGTTGGCTCTAGTGCAAGTGGGAGATTGTTAGTTATATGTCCGATAGTCAATTGATTGATTATATGTTGGCCATAATATTTCATATATATAATGAATATTTTATTATTAATAAAAAGGTATTTATTTATTTTCTATATTCTACTAAAAGAATCTCGGTAAAAAATAAAGTCCATAAGATAATATTGCTTTGCAAAGTAAATTATAATGTGTTATAATTATGAGTTTTATTTTGCATTAAAGCAATGTCTCTAAATATTCCTAATTAACATTCTTCTTGTTATTAGACGATAATTAGAGCTGTTGAAACTGGTACATATTATGTTTTTTTCTTTTGTGAAGAGAAGTAGTTGTTTTCATAAGCTGAGATATATGTGATATCTAGATACTTGTGTAATTAAAAAGAGAGGATTCATCACCTTAGGTAAATTAGAAAAAATGTTATAATTGTTCTCTATTAATATTGATTAAGAAAACCTTGCGCAAGGTAGAATGAAATTAGCAAATGAGATTTGGAATTTCATTCAAATGATCAATAGCTAAAATTAAGAGAACTGATATTATTTAGTAAAGCAGACACACTCCATGTCTAATAATTAAATTAGAACATTAATGATGAAATGATATTAATTACACTAATAAATTATTCACTTAAAGGTTAAGTCAAACCACTATTGACTTTTCAAATATTTGGGTAGTCATGGCATATTGCTAGACAATGTCCTTTACTTTTAAATATTAATTAATTAATTTTGCCAACATATTTGAAAGCTAATGGGTCACATATATAAGAATATATATGGGAAAGTAAAAACAAGAAATCAAATCAGGTATGACTTGATTACAAATAAGTTTTGAACATTAAGAGCAAAATTGTAATTTATATTTAATTGCAATTTTACCTAAATTATTAAGGATTAACTTAGTTAATTTACGTCTAAAATTTATTAAGATAAATTTTAGATTACATAAACCTAATATTTTAATTATAATTTATTTATTCAAATAGTTAAATAAATAAAAAAAATTCATTATATTGAAAATCCTAGTACTATATGTATAATGATTTATTTATTTAAATTATTTAAATAAATAAATAAGCACATATATGTTTTAGTTATAATTCATTTGTCTAAAAGGTTTAAATAAATAAAAAAATTTATTTATTTATGTTATAGGCTTTCATATATAAGATTTAAGAAACGATTTAAAACCAGGGATAGTCACCAAAATAGAAATACAAAGTGTAAGATAGTTAGCACCACCATACTCTCTGTTTTCTCAACTCTCTGAAATACTTTTAGAGTTTTTTGATTGTCTATTCGTGTAGATACTACTAGAGGCCAAACAATTGGACAGTATGTGGTTTGCGATAACCTAGCCGCATAGATTGAAGTCTCAAGAATGAATCAAAGAGGCATTCTTCTAGATATTTTTTTTTTTTTTTTACATTAATCGTTTAAATGGATCCCTGTTGGAATAATTATTTATGATAATTATTTTATTCCACTACATTTTATTATATGATAAATCCCAACAGAAAACCACAATCCATCTCAAGGTACCTTTTTGCCAAAGTCCTCTCTAACTTCACTAGAAATCACCATCACTTTCCAAAAATTATATAACACACATGAGCTTGGCAAGATTTTGGTCTCTATCTCTCGTCTCCATTGTCATTTCTCTCCCAAATCACTATGGTGTCGTCGTTGGACATTCTTGCTCTCTTCTTCTATGTCGCCATCAGTTCTTCTCTCTCCTTTTATGATTTTTATCTTCAGGTCTTCTATTAAGTGATTTAATTTTGGATTTTATGTTTTGCTTGCAATTTGATTTGCTTTTGCTTCCTTTGATTTTGTTTATTTCTACGTAATGGTGTTTAATTGATTATTTAGTTGGGATTTGAATTTTTTTTTTTTTTTTTAGTTGGATTGGAAATTGCTTATCAAGATTTGTTGCTACCTTTTCTTTTCACTTTTTTTTTTTATTATTTGGTTTCATAGATCTAAAATCTTTAAAACCATTATCAAGATTTATTGTTATTTTTCCTTTTCATTTTCGCATCTTCTCGTCTGATCTTGTGTATGACAACTTGAAGCTCTTCTCTTCTACTTTTACGTATTGAGTTTGGTGTTCTCCAATTTTGCAAATCTAATTACTTCTTTTAATTTATTTGTTAAATTTACTTAAGTTTGGCACATAATGCAAACGTGAGAGAAATGAAACCAAATTAATGACAAAAGACATTTAATGACAAAAGTTGGACTTTTATAGAAGGATAATAGTATATAATAGTAAAATACATCGAGATAAAATAGGCAATTTTTTAAAATAGAGGGACAAAGTAGTTATTTTTGGCAAAATATAGAAATAAATTATAATTTTTTCATAATATGATGGCACAGTAGGAAAAAAAAAAAAAAAAGAGTAAAAGATATAGTTTAACCATATTAATTGAATTTTCTCAACACATGAAAGTCAAACTAAGGCTTCGTTTATTTCTAGAAAATAATTTATATATTTGGAAAATAATTTTCAAAATTTTCAATTAACTCATTAAATTTCATATTTTAAAATTTTATGTCATAAATGAGGAAAAATGTATAAAAAACTATAAATTGCAAAAGTTGCTAGTAACTTGTAGTGGTGGCCTAAGTGATAGCGGGTGGTCGATGGTAGTTACCAGTGATGAGTGAACTAATAAAAGTGTAATTATAAGATTTTAATAAATGTATCACGTCTAAAGGCTTATTTTCACTTGTCAACTTGCCTCTGCTGTGTCCATTGGAAACAGAAACAGATAGAGGGGAAGAGAGAGACTGGTGGCACAACGACGAGCAAAGGATGGGTTCGTTTAGCTCAGGTGGTCGAAAACGAGAGAGGAAGAGAGAAAAGGGTTGAGCAGCGCTAGATCGGGAAGAAGAGGAGAAGAAAAAGAAGGAAAAAGAAAAGAAAAGGAAGAAGAAGAAATTCCTAGGGCTTCTTAGATCATTTCGGTTCAATTCAAATCGGTTTTGTCCAACTCAATGCTTTGATCTAATTTTCTCTTGGTTTTAAAGATTTCAAACTAGTTTGCGGGCCCGATTAAGCAATAATAAAATATTGTATTGTAAAATCTCATTGGTTGATATTAAAATTTTATTTTTAAATAAGAAATCTATGAAAATTAATTTTTGGGTTTATTTCATAATCATTATCATTCTAATTGTATCACAATTATAAACATTAATAATTATTACCGGCATCAAACTTAATATTAACTTCTATTATATGATTATAACTATTATAATTACCATTATCATTCTCATAGTACTGCAATTATAGAATTTCTAATTATTACTAATGTATAACCAAATTTATTCATATTCTAACAATATTATATACTTGTATACTTGTAATTATTATAGTTATAGTATTATAATCAAACTTAATACTAACTTCTATTATATGATTATAGCTATTATAATTACCATTATCATTCTAATAGTATTATAATTATAGAATTTCTAATTATCACTAATTTATAATCAAATCTATTCATATTCTAACAATGTTGCACTACTAGTATAGTTATTAATTTTTAATTATAATTATAGACAAACAAACCAAGTTAAAATGATTCTCTTTGACAATACTAAGCATTATATCTACCGGGTATTATAATGCTAAGTATAATTACAACAATAAGAGGACTAATAACTTCACAAACAAATGAATAATACTATTAATATGCAATATTGTTAGAATACGAACAGGTTTAATTATAACCTAGTGATAATTAGAAATTTTATAATTATAGCATTATTGGAATGAGAGTGGTAATTATAATAGTTGTAATCATATAATATAGAGTTATTATAGTATTAAGTTTGACTATAATACTATCTATAATTAGGATGTCTATTATTATGATACAATTAGCATTTGAATGATAATTAGCATAAATGATGTTGTTTTGCTTGTGGGTTAATTTAAACTTCCTACATCAAAACTACGTCGTTTTGATCATAAAATGGTTACTATTGCGGTTGTTGAAATATCTTGACTTTGATTATTTATATATGCTAATTAAGGTATTGAATCAATTTCATTAATTATGCTTGATATTTGGAGTACCTTCATTTCAATAGATATAAAAAGTCTTCTAACGATTAAGGAAAGTATGTAAAGTCAATTAATGCATTTATTTCTTAGTTTAATCTAATTATAATAGTTCAAGTTAAACTACTAGAAAACCAAAGAAATCAAGATTTTTGTGAGTCAAATCGAATCAAATTCTAATTAGACCAAATTGAACTATAAATAATTTAAAAGGAGAGAGAAAATCATATTTTCTTTTCCTTCTCCTTCTCCTTCTCCTTCTCCTTCTTTCTTTACATCAAATTGACGAAAGGGACTTACTAGCCTCTTCTTCTCCGATCAAACTTCAGTCACCATTTAACGAGAACAAGATGGCAAAATACTCCTTCAATTACAGTAATTCTATATCCGATCACCATTTAATCTATCGAGTTCTTATTTTTACGGACTAAGAAATTCAAGTTTTGTTGTTTTTGAGCTTTTTGGTTGGATTTCACGATTCTGGCTATAATCCTTGTTGAGATAAGCTTGAATTCATAGTTTTCTATGAACTAAACTTGATTTTATGTGTTGACTTAAGGATTTAGTGGAAGGACTTTAAAATTTGGGTTAATTTCAGCAATTTGGGGCTCTTAATGAAATTGATAAAATTTCTAAAAATTGATATCACAGCTGAGATCCTCACAAAATTCTGATCGTTTTGATGTATAATAAACAAGTTTCTTTATTGATTCGATTTTCCTGCCACAACGCGGCAACAGTCCTCATAAAATCTGATTGGTTGAAATTTTAACGATAATATGAGCGACACCACATCATCACATCACCAATAGTAAGTCATCACATCATCAACACAACTGCTTAAATTTCTCAAGGGCATTATTGTTTTGTCACCACAATAAACTGTGGTTGTGCTGAGCCCAACTTGAACCAAAAGTATTTATCGTAAATCTATGTGTTAATTTAAACATAATTTAGAAACTCCAAATTATTTTTCCTTCCCACCAATTATAAAAATTTAAAATTACACTTAAAACTTCTATAACTTGTCCACACCTAAGATAACTGTTTATTGAGAAATATAAAATAATTATTTTGACATAAATGAATATTTAAATATTTTTTATAATTTTTAAAATAAAATAATTAATTTTTTAAAATAATAATTAATTAAATAATTAAAAAGTAAGCACACAAGCATAAAGATGAACGGTGACCGTATTTGACGTGCCGTCACGTGGATGATGAAAAACAAAACAAAAGGTTTTGTTTGTGTAAAAAATAAAAAAACACCCTACGTTCGTCCTTGCATGAGAGCCCACGTTAAAATTAGTTACTTTTACCCAAAATGTATATCCCACTCTACACTTTGGCGCGTGAATTCACCTCCTTCCTGTACTATATATTTGTTCACACCCAACCTCACACCCTCAACTGTTCTTTTTCCACTTTCCTTTCCCACTAAAAAATCCATCCACTAACTAAGAAAATGGCACAAATGTGGCTTCTCCGGCTGCCAAAATATACCTCCACTACCACCACTAAAACTGGCGCATCTGATACTACGACCACCACTGCCACCACCAGCACCAGCACCGCGGTCAAAAACACAGTCGAAAAGAATGGCGGTACACAAGACTGTTGTTGTTGGGGTTTAAGAAAGGTTTTGAAGAAGTTGAAAAGGCAAGGGAGAATGCTACGCGCCGCCACTACGAGTAGGCAATCATCATTGGAGTGCCGATATGATCCACTGAGCTATTCTCTTAACTTTGATACGAGTGGGTGTGGGAGTTTGGTAGATGATCAAGATTACTATCAGTTTTGTGCTTTCTCTTCAAGATTCGTAGGGAATATTCCAAGAACTTCTTCTTATCCAAGACTAGTCTCTCCATCTCACTAGATACTTAAATACAGTTTTTTTTTCTTTATTATTATATCTTTTTTCTTTAGTTGATTTATTATAATTAACTTATGGAAGAAGTTGAATCTTAGTTAATATTAGTTAATTAACTCCAATGTTTATGTTACATCTATAAATCTGTGGAAGAACACATTTTTTGTTTTATTGGATTTTTGTTATCTCTTAGAATCTACTTTGATAGATATAATTGTCGAAAATGAATAAATATTTAAATTTTTAATATTTTTTACTATAGTTATCAAACTTGAAGGGTCAACCCGGAGAACTAGCTAACTAATTTTAAAACTGAACTAATTTTGCTTTTAAACCATTTACAGAAGAAAATTGATTGAACCAATTGATCTATGGTTGAAACAGTCTGACTCGTAACTGATTTTTTGATATTTTTAATTATTGATGTATCGATTAAACCAATAACCCATTTATCCAATGTCCGAGCCGAGTTTAATAACACTGCTAAAAAGGTAAATATGAAACTTTTTTTATATATAGATAAATCTTATTATTGAGATCTTTTAAGAAAAGGAATCTATTTGTTAGATTATATTATTTGATCTAAAATGCAAAAGTTGGAGTATTAGGAAGAGTTAAAGATTTCATTGTGCATAACTAGCATACGAGTGTAGTTGGCAGTAAGTTATTTGACTTGCTAGTAGGGAATAACAACCTTTTATAAAGAAATATTGCCAATCATCTTTCTCTTCTAATGGCAAGTGGGAGTAAAAGTATCGTATTTTAACCTTTTTTTTACCATAAAAAAATTACCTTCAATTTGATAAATATTATTTCTTTAATTACAATATTATTTCTTTAATTACCTCTTATAGAAAAGTAAAAAAACATATATATTAATGTTTCAATCTGATGTATTATATTCAAAAAAGTACGTTTGACTAAGTCAGAAACAATAATTTAATTAATGAAAAAGTACTAGTTGTAATATTACTATTAGCCAGAAAAGAAGAATCTATCAGAGAGAGAGACAGAGGAATTATTTTTCTTTTTCTTTTTTTTTATTTTCTTTTTTCTTGAAAAGAAGGCGTCCATATGATATGCATGTGCAAGTGAGCTACCATCTCCAAGAAAAATTACACAGAACAATAATATTGTACATCTAATGTGGGGCACAAAATTCCGTGATTAATGACCAAACGTCAACATAATTACATTTAATAATATAATAAATTAGCAAATATTTTATTCCCTAATATAATAATAATTTTTTTTTTTAAAAGAGCAATCTATAGTTAAGGAGCCATTCATTGTTTCTGGTAAAAGATCTTGTAATTAATAAATCAAACATCATCTCATCATTCATGAAAATACAGTATCCTTTCTGCCTACAAAAGGAAGTAAGAAACATTCCATTCATTCAATTATCATACCAAAATAAAATATTTATTGTTCAGATAATCTGTCAAGTCCCTAATTAAGCAGACAAATGAAAACAGCATCTCTAGCTATATGTCTATGGACCAAATTTCCTGGCATTAGAGCTTCTTTGAAATCATTATTATTGTTGTGATCTTAATTTTGCAAATACAATTGGCTTAATACGAAAATTTCACTCTATACTTTTGGAGATTGTCCTTCTGGCCCTTTGAACTTTGCAGAATTTAATTATGATCCTGTTTTTTTATATTTCCATAATAACTATGCCTTTGGTCAAAATAAAAGGCCAAAATAAAATGTGAGTGAAAAATTATGTTTGAACCCAGCAAAATTATCTCATTTTGGCAAAAGACATATACCATTTAATTAGAAACAAATTGTTGCAACATAGACAAACCATAAATTTCATCCGTTTTCTTCACCTGTTAAAATAGAACAAAAACCAAAAACAGTTTTTCTTTATGAAGGAAAAAAAAAATAAAAAAATAAAAAAAAAAAAAAAACCAATTAGGGCATAATGGCCTGCAAGACTCACGAGGAGCCATACAACAAACAGAAACTGTAATGGATTAACTTGATTATTTCAATAACTGCCCATTTGATGGCCTACAACACCTATTCTGATGGGGCACCAATATTCAAGTTTCCTTTTAAACCTATACAGTCAAGCTCAAAATGGAGACCAGTTCTAACAGTTTTTGAATGGAAAAGGATACAAAAGAACACCAAACAGAAAACACTATGTATTTTTCATTTTATCTAAACAGTAACTTTACACAAAATGTCTCCTACATGATCCTATGTACTCTTAATTATCACTCATTACATCATGCCTACAAAAATTCGAGCGCATCACTGAAAATACCTGGGACTTAATAGCCTGAAAGAATGACAATGTTTCCATATTTCATTCTGATACTACAGCTGTGGTTCATTCTCACTGACAGGATGATCTGATAGAGTCCCCTCTGACGATATCTCCTCTACATCAGGTTGTTCTGTCTGGGAAGGATCTGACTGTGTCTTGCTAGAATCACCACTATCATGTTGGTTTGATTTATCTTCTGCAAGCGTGACCTGTGCTTCAGGAGGCAAGCTCTCAGTATCCTTACTTTTCTGTACAGCATTTTGTGAATCTGAAACTCCTACTTGGTCATCAGACTTTGATAAGGGAAGCTTGCTTTCAAGGAAGCTAGAGCTTGTCATGCCTGAACTAGATGGCAAATGTGGGCCTGGAGCCACACAGGATGCTACCAATTGAAGCACTTCTGGAGATGGAGACAATCCCATGGTTGTTTTCTTTGGTAGGTTTAAATAAGAAGATGATGCCAATGACTGCATCATGTTTAAATTAGGAAAACGAGAACTTGATTCACATTCATTCCATGAAAGCCCCGAAGTTCCAGGAATTACAGGTGCTGGTGATTGAAACGTTGGAGCCAGTGAAACAGACGATGAAGCTGTATTGCTGCTAGGAATGCTGCTTTTAAGATACTGCATGCTTCCCGCAATGTCTTGTGGGAACTGCCTAAACATTTGTGATCTCCGCTTCTTTTTCTTCTTCAGAGTTCGTCTTGGATCCTTTGGTTGGGATGGAGGTGGACCCGGTATAATAAAAGGAGGAATTGTCGGGTTATTTTCTCCATAAAGTACACGAACTGATTGAGCTATTGCTGATACAGTTGGTGGCAGGTCAGGTTCTGGCGGTTTAGCAGGAGTACTTACAGCTTCCCTAAGCCAATGAGGTAGCTTGTTCTTTGAAGAACTGCTGCCAACTACTTCTTTCCCCTTTGAATGGGAAATGTTTAGCTCCTTATTCTGTTCTGGAAACAAAGCTGAACTACTGGACTCACCATTTCCAACATTATTTTGGGACTCCCGCAATATATTTAATGATCTATCCAGAAGACTCGGCAACTTCCCATGCTTCATGAAGCCTTGTTCCTCCTCTCTTCGCTGTAAATCAAAGCTGCCAGAGCAATTTAAACCTAGAGAGCCTAAGTTGCTTGCTCCAAAAGAATTAAGCAGAAATGGCATTTCACTAGAAACAGTTGAAGAAGAGGGTCCAGCACAAGAATCTCCAGCAAAATTTGTACGAAATTTGTCGGGATTCCAAGTTGGAATAGGGCCAAAATGTTCATTTTGCAAACCAAGTTGATCTGATGGCTCATGTGGCATGCTTGTAGACAGATCACCAAAGCCCAGTTTCATGTCAGTCAGATGGGCCTGGAACTTTGGTGGTGCAACAAGTCTACTGCCATGCAATGCCCGTGCCATCATTCCTTCAGGAATACCAGGGAACATGGATGCTTTAGAGGATTTTGCCTGCTTAATCATCTTTGGCCCTGAGAATGTAGGCGCATCCAAGATCTTCATCTGTTCCTCCTCCCACCTAGCTGCCAAATCTTCTGCAGCTTTATACTTTGAGAATCTTAACCTGGGGTCTTTAAGCATGGCATCCCAATTACCCCGTCCATGTCTACGAACTCCAATCCAAAGAAAATCAAGTTCATCTTCAGCCCAGCCATCTGCCCTTGATTTCTTTCTATACAAGCTATTTGATGCGGACCCAGTTCTCATCATTATGTTTTCAAGAACCCTTCTATGGTTTTCAGGAAATGGTGGATAGGCAGATGGTATCTGACCCAAACCCAGCATGGGAGGCATCTCCTTGTCTACCTGATTATATCTTGGCGCATCCTGATAGGGGAATTTCAAATTGGGCAACAAAGGCATCGCTGGAAGGTCTTGCACAGAGTCATTTACAGATTCAAGTCTGCTCCCAAGTGATAAGCTAGGCAATAAGTCATGTGCAATTGGCATGCTTTTAGCAGGAACTGAGAATCTGGGCCTCAACTTCTCATCAAAAGGTAAATTCGGAAGCGACATTTTTTCCTGGAAATCAGCAAAGCTTGAGCTATAACTCTCGAAACGATCAGAACTCTTTCCTTGTGGGACAGGCGGAGGACACTGAAAAGGAAAAGATTATAACATTGTATAACAATCTGCATGAGCAAGCTCCAATTTTATAGAAGTTGGAAAAGTCTATACATCTGCATGCATGATTATGGCATGTGTGCGCACGGAGATAAAGAGAGAGTACCTGTCTAAATGGGAGCCAACCATCTGACAAACTATTTTTGTGGTGCTGTTGCAAGATTTCTGCAGGTGCATCTTGAAATTTTAGTTTGTCTGGGGAAATCTCCTGACACTTTACATCTGTCTCAAGAGAAGCTCCAGAGGAAGGAGGCAGACTAAATGGAAAGTCAGGTCTGGTTGCTAGCTTGCTTAGTCTATTATTAGATCTTGAAGAGTTTCTGTGTGATGACTCTAATTGATTAGCATTTGGAGCACATAGACCTAGAACAGGTAACAAGTTGTAGTTTGTGGGGTTTGCACCCGGATTTTTGTGACTAGGAAGAACGACTTCAGCAGAAGGGTGGCCAAGAGAATTAACGGAGAGATCCAGATGACTGCTCATTTTATGCTTTGCAATCCGACCCAGCCTTAAGGTTGAATCAGCCTTAGTCTTTGATGTATCAAATGGCTGTGGGAATTTATTATCCTCCAAGTCAATTACTGAAGACTTCTCTCTGACATTTTGAACCAACTCCATCGCTCGATCCTTGTCTCTCTCATTGGCGGGTGGACAATGAGATTGAGGATGTGACTCAGGTATAGGAACCCCGTCATTGAGGCAGTATTCTTCAAAAGCATTCCGTTGCGCAAGCCGTTGTTTTTGTCTAGCACGAAGTTTAGCACTGTGCAAAGAAAAGTAAATTACACAATCTACAATCAGAGTTAAACATTCCCTACAATATTTGTTTTTGTCTAGCACGAAGTTTAGCACTGTGCAAAGAAAAGTAAATTACACAATCTACAATCAGAGTTAAATATTCCCTACAATATTTTGCTTTTTGATTCAATGTGCATGACATTTTTCTCATTTAATATTTTTCCTACACAAGCTAAATTCTTTATTTTAAGGATGAATGTTGTTCCATCAATCTTTCATTAGCTAACCCACATCTTTTAAAAGGGTTTATAATGATTATGGTTTTAAATTGATAAAATTTCTTCTTTCTTTTGATTTGTGGAACTTCAAACTAATGTTACCTTTTCCTTTTTCATTTTTTTTTTATTCAAGCTGAAGCCCTTATGTTAGGCATTTTTTAATATTTTTGAATGTAAGCTAATAATATATGAACTATTTTGTCATTCTTTCTAATCTCATTTGTTTCACTCATGTGCAACATTTTTTCAGCCATCAAGATCTCACTACAGTTTTATGCTGAATAATCGAAACTTCTTTCCATAAACATACGGTCCATCTGATAATTGCTGGTAGCAACTGCTTTAGGAAATTGTAATATCAGCACTCTATTGATGTCTCAAGTTAACATGCTCATGTTGACAATTGAACAAAACTTGACTTACTACTTCATTTTCAAAGCTCGTCCAGCTGGTGTATATTCGCGCTCTGGCTCCGGCTCTGGCTCGCGTTCCTCTTCACCAGCACTCTGCTTTAGCACGAAAAAAAAATGGAACTACAATCATAAGAAAATTAAAACAACAAGAGATTACATGGTCACGGATGGCAACCTTGAAGGTTACAATTGAGGGATTTGCAATGCCATTTGGAAGATGTCATGCAGGAGTTCGTTTCGAAAACACTGGGTTGGTACTATTATGTAACTTGTGAGAGAAGCTATTGTTATAAGCAATGCAATTATGGGACTCGTTCAAACTGAAGGAATTGGAAATGTGAAGGTAGGAGAAAAGTTGTGAGAAAAAGAAAGAAACATATATTTGGCACGCACTAATCTTGCATGGACCAAACCTCAGAAAGATATAGCACTCACTTAACTTGAGGAAATGAACACCACAAACCTTGAAGGAACTGCTTTTGAATGAGAATCAAGTCCGCTATTGACAATTTTTGCAGTTGAAATAAATTATTTCTGGAGTTTGCAATTTATGTTCATACTTGAATGAATTGAAAATAAAATGCGAGTGGAGATTTCATCATCACAAACTATAAAAGAAACATGAGCGTTTGGTTGCATGCATGCATACAAATGTGCAAGGAAGGACATGGATTTCACGAACAAAAAATGCACATACAAAAAAATGAATTTTTTTAATAAAAAAAAAAAAATCTGCTCTATTTGTGTCTGAATATGAATTCCAAAGTCTGGAATGGGCTATAACAAAGGAATGAAAAAAAGTGGTATAGAAAAAGAAATTAATTTATGGCTTTGACTTTGTAACCGACATCATTAGAGATCCTTTAGCCCAGTCTTCATTGGGACATAACTGACGTTAGCAAAAAGAATTCATCCAACAGAAAATATTTTTAATAGCCTTAGGTAAGTGATTTGTTCTTACAGCGGAAGCAAATAAATTGTACCTCACTCAATGTTTCACTCGGATGCGGAGCATAAGCTTCCCTGTAAGAAACAGCTTTCCTCAGGCGCTTTCCTCGACCAAGAGCTGCTTCCTCCTCATTTTGATATTTCTCCCATCTAAAACCCAGTAAACCATACAAGAAGATTTTAGAGTAAATAATTCCATTCAAAGTCTGACAAAAACAGAAAGTTCGTAAAATCAGAGCATGTTCCATAAATTTAATAAAGCTTAATTGAGAGCAATAGAATGCAAATGTAGCTACGAAATTAATCAGAATTATATTCCATCAAGCTGTATTACCATATAAAAACACAAACTCAGATCGTACTTGGTTTTAAATTGTTCATTGAAGAGAAGAAAAGGGAGAGTGGAGAGAAGAAAGAGGAATAATTAAATTCCATTTTGGTATTGAAATAGGAATGAGTGCTTCCTCCTCATTTTGAACTTTTCCGATCTAAGAACCTAGTAAATCATACAAGATTTAGGTTAAATCACAGTAATTAAGTCTGACAAGAACCGGAATCTTGTGCAATTATAGCACGTTTCATAGATTTAATGAAGCTTAAATAGCGTAATAGACCCAATTTTTTAGACCATTAAATCGGAATCTTATTCCATTAATTCTAAAAACACGAATGTAGATCATGTTTAGTTCCAATCATTAATTGTTCAGAGGAGAAAAAAAATGGGAAGATGGAGAAAAAGGGTTTCTAATTAATTAAATTTCATTTTTATTACAAAATATAAATTTGTACTTCTAACCTCATTTATGATTGGTCAAGCTGACTAAGGAATTGATAGAATTTCACTCATTAAACTGGAAAATACAATCTAGAACAAGCATGGCCTTAACTAAGTAGGATTCACCCAAAATGCTTCAACCATTTTGTCCACTTTTCATCTACCGTTGAAGTTCAATTTCATGTTTCGTAGGTATTACATTCAAGTTCTTATATGAATAATATTATATAAATTATATTACTATCCTTGAATAGGTAAGCTTTTTCTTTAAGGTAAAGTGTGAAACTGATTGTTCATTGTGCCCACTAAAATCATGTTTTCTTCATTATCAAAACAAATGATGCAAGACATCATGTAAAAAATGTATTGTGGGAGAAAAATTAAAATTAAGGTTCCATTTTAAATTTTGAGTTTGTTAATTAGGGAAATGAGTTTCTGTATAACCTCAGAAGCAGAAACTTAAGTATAAGGATTGCCAAGTTTCAGGTGGGAATTTAAGTTTGAGTATTCTCTCTGAGTTTAGGTTTTGAGGGAATTTGCTAGTAAAGAAAGAGGACAATTGTATAAAGAACAAAGAATAAGATAGAGAAATTCAAGTCTGAGGCACCAAATATAATCAACAAACCAAAGCTAGAAATTCCGAAATATATTCGTCCCTCAGTAGGAAAATATTACAGATATAGTTATAACCATATAAACCAGTGTCCTATTCCTAGAAATAAATTAAAAGAGAAATTTGAACGTCAATTAAATAAAAGCAAAAAAGATAAAGTACGTCAAACTTATAAGCTCCCAAAAAATCATCAATGAAACAAGTGATAATAGCCGGATTTCGAACATTGTCCACTACAATAACTTAATTCTTGCTTTCAAAATAAAAATAAGAACCATAAAAACCACCCTAATATTACAAATAACCTAATGAAGCATTAATAATTTTTATTTAAAAAATGACATACTTTTCAATCAAAAGAATCCATAAATTTTCCAGTCTCATTAGCTTCAATTTTGGACTTCAATGATAAAATGTGTCAAAAGAAAGGAAACATGGCTTATTATGACCACCAAGCTAAAAGCTAGCAAATTTGGATTCCGTACGGAAAGGAAAATAATTTATGCGTAAGAAAATCCATATAACGAAAATTAAAATCGTGGAAATAATTTATCTAATCTAACGAAAACCAAAATCTTGTGGAAATACTTTATCTAATCCCATGAACATTTAACTATTGATTTTTGTTTCATAGAAAAGCCTTGATTTGTCAATAGTTGTTAGTGAATGTTCTTCAATCTGTTAAGTGGAAAGCAAATATTTATTAACAATGATCTATAAGAAAATTCTGATAGACATTGTCAATCGGTCATAATTTAATACTCTAAATTCAGCTTTCTTGCTGCAGGATAATTCAAGACTAATTAAGAAATTTTCTTTTAGTTTCCTTCTTTATTTAGGATTCTTAATTAAATTAAAGAATGTCAATTAATCAGGAAATAACTTCAATTTTCCTTCTTCATTTAGGATTTAGCTAAATAGGAATACTATTCAGTCTAGGAGTATTAGCTAATTAGGAATACTTGTCACTACACACCCTTGATTTGCATGGTGAAGGGATGAAGATTGAAGTAGCTGATCTTCATGGAGAAATGCAGCATATTATTTAGATTGGGGAATAACAACATTGATAGATGTTGATGATCCTAAGGAGAATGAAAAGGAGAAAGAAGTTCCATATTTTGATGATCAAATCAGTGAAGGAAGCAACAAGGACCTTATGGAACCAATCTATGATGTGTATAATGATGGAGAAGAGCAAGAAATTAATCTAGTTTCTAGCCAAGGAGAAAATACTGCCATTCAGCAGGTTCTTATTACACCTAAAATAGAAGAACAAAAAGATTGGAACATTGAAGGTGGAAAAACAAAGGAAGATTGTTATTCTTCACAAAAGTATTTACTCGTGGATGTTGATAGCATAAAACTGCCAAAAGCAGATTGTTTGAAGCAAGTAGTCCATGGAGTTGAATATACATCTTCAAGCAAGAAGGCTAGTGCAAACACGAAAAATTCTTTTTGTTGAACCAGCTTTGCTTGCTCAAAAAAATGATAGATTATTTGAATGGCTTGTGATGTTGGTTGCCCTTGCAAAAGCCTTAAGCACGTGGTATTCTAAGGAGAAGTTGGCACAAATTGATCCTATTCTCATGGCTGAAATATCTAAGATTTTCTTGTCGAAGCCGAGTTCTCTTCAAACCTGGGGAGAATGATGCAGGAGCATTCAAGACTAATTAAGAAGTTTTCTTTTAGTTTCCTTCTTTGTTTAGGATTCTTAATTAAATTAAAGAATGTCAATTAATCAGGAAATAACTTTCAATTTTCCTTCTTTATTTAGGATTTAGCTAAATAGAAATACTATTCAGCCTAGGAATATTAGCTAATTAGGAATGCTTTCATTATAGAATTAGGATTTCTCCTAACTAATACAGATAGGACAGCAACAAGTAGTTTTGGATATTGTTTTTTATCTATGAATTCAGAATTTTAATTCTAAGAGTTTCTTTGAAACCGATATGTTATTTTGTTCCAACCAAAATCATCCTATTCTAGCCTAGTTGTTGACAATTAATTGCCCTATATTCTTCCCCTGCGTCATTTCTTCAAATTCTCTTTTAGTTCTAAAAGTTATAGTTAAACCTATTTTCTCTTCCTTCTTGCCAAACAAGGGATGCATCCCATGAACAACAGGACATCTCAATTCATGATAATTTCTATATGGCAGGGGTTCAGGAGTTATTAATTATATGCAGCCTCCAGCCTCCCATCCCCCCCTTGCTTTGGAAATTATTTCTATGCTTAAAACCAATGAAATCAAATCAAACTCGTGTAACCTTACTATTGTACCATGGTTATCCTCACAAACATCCCATGTTTAATTAATTTAGAAAATACATGGAAGTCAAATTGGAGAAAAACAGATATTTACATACCCTCAGGTTCCAAAGTCAAATCAAGATCTTCAGAAAACTATACTTGCCATTGTTTACTAGAATTTTAAAGCATTAAAGGTCAAGAGCAACTTCCGCTTACCACGCTTCTCCAAGTTTGGAGAAGCACAGTAATTCAATTGTCTAGTGATAGACAGCCTGTATGAGTCGAAGTAATAAAAAACTAATTTAACGTATACCATTACCTGCATGAGCCACATGTTTCATAAGATAAAAGCACCATCCAATATTTTCTAGATATTAAATATTTTAAGACATTTGCATTCTCTCATTGCTCCCTGCATTGTTCTCACATTTGTGGCTACTGTAACTAATCTACGACCCCCATACTTGGGGTTGTCAGAGTAAAAAATGCTATCATCGATCCCACATGGTCAGATCTCAGCAAAAAGTATCAATTTCATAATTTTGTCACTATTATAGTACCAATATGCATCGCCTCTTTCATTTCTCAATGCCTTTCGAAGATTTATATCAACCATCATGGGACAAAAAATCTTGAAGATATAGTTCTATCAATATTTAAAAAGATGTCAAAAGAAATTTCATGTCAGTGGCAGCAAATTGAGGATATACAAGCTGCCTTAGACTTCTTCAAATTTTTGCCTCATAAATGATTTCCCTCTTGCAAATAGGTTGGCACAGACTGAAACAATTTTTTCTTTCTCACATGGCAAAATAACATTATAAATTTAATTTCTTCTTTACAGTATGTGAATTGAGGAAAAATAAATACATGAAGGTGTAAAAACTGTGACCAAAGGTAAAAGCTCCTCACCTTGAGCGCAGAAGCCTGTCCCATTCATTTTCTTCAGTTACAGTGATTGGATCCTCTTTCCTCTCGGGATTTTGTCCGGAAACATCATCAGCCATGACAGAAGGTGATTCGGCTCCAACTTGCTCTTCTGTTGTTTCATCATTCCATTCCACTGACTGCTTGGGAGAAAATTGGGTTATTTTTTTATCCAAAAAAAAAACAAAAGCGGGATTTCATTTCTTTGTATTCCTTGTTAGATGATTCACTAAAAATATACGCTGGAAAAAATAAATAAATAAATAAAATAGTGAAGCAAAATCCACAACCAAAATTAGGGAAAAAATTGCACTAAATACATTAAAAACCATGAGTAGCATCTCAAGACCCAGAGACAGTTCTGAAAGGGCTAGTTTATGGCAAAAAGGGGTGGAGGCAGGTAAATAAAGAAAAGTTTGAGAAAGACCAAGAAAATCAAAGGACAAAATATGGTTTCCATAATTTTCTTCGCAGTGAATCAATACATTTTTCGAATGAGTGAATTAAGATAGAACACAAACTTGCACTGGAAGGAATAAATCTGGAAAACAACATTATGAGTTCCTGTAGTCCAATATTGATAACCTTTCCTATTAAACAAGAGCTTAATATGAAATTCGACACCAAGATTCCTCTAAAATTGATAGTATATTCAATTTTAACCACTAAATTGTTAGGAGAAAAATTCAATACAGAGAGAGGTATCCCCTAAACGTTTATAAGCAGATTCACCTCATACACATTTCTGAGATAGTGGTGACTAGCAGCGAGTGAGGAGCATCTATAAAGCAATTCCTATTGCAACCATTCAACCATCTCAGAATTGATGCTAACATATCTACTTCACTAAATTCAGCTTTAGACAAGCTGGAGTAAATTCAAGTCAAGTCAGACGATTCCAACAAACATTTCGATACAAGGAAACTGCCAAATCCATTACAAAAGCAAATGTGGCAAATGATGTAGACAGCATGGAGCTCAAGAAATAGTACATTTCAACGGTTACAAACTTAGTGATATGGCCTAGATTCCATCAAAGTAACCATAGGAGCAGGCAGGACTTAGAATTCAGTTAACCAAACTGAACTGCCAAACTAATCAAACTTGTTTACACCCCTAAATAGTTTATTGCAATGAACTGCATATGCTAAAAAACTAACCTAACCAAACCAAACATATTTCAATTTGGTTATTCAGTTATTTTTCAGTAATTGATAGAAAAATAATTAGAGAAAAACATTATCACAATTACATATTACGAGAAAATTTATTATAGAACTGAATACTAAAATATTACAACAATCAAGTGCCTCACATATCTGTCCTCCCAACTTACTCCAAGGGCTCTCTCTCGCAAACACATATTAGCTCCTCAACTGTAGTCTAGGACAGGCTTCAGGGTGGAGAATAGAATTCCATCAAGAGAAGGAAAAAGAAAAAGTTGTCCATATTGAGTAAATAAGAGTTGGACCAGCTCTACTATTACGTACATATTTGATGTTTGCACATGTATAAATTTTGTTTTCCATCTTGGTAGAGTGATGTTTGTAATTGTAAGACATAATTTAAGAATTGGTTGCAATGCCAATAATTGAATATAAACAAATATTATGCCTTCTTTTATTACCTTGATTTGGATTTTATATAATGTTTGTCATCATGCTAATATTTTGAATTTGTTGTGAATGTCAGATGTACTTTTGAAATTTTCTAGAAAAATTTATTCTTTTGCTTCTGATTCTCTCTGTAGGTGCTTGCTTGCCCCTTGTGGCTTGCACCTAGCCTTTAGAACCCTCTTTAAGCCTAGCTGTGCCTTCACCCCTAATAACTTAATTAATAATATACATACTCACTTAAAAACACCTACTATCTGCATATCTAAAATTGCTAGCTTTCATATCAACCTAAAATGAGGTTTGACTCTAATTTTGCCAACTGTAATACATCAATGCTCTGCTGGCTTTACTTTGGTCGTGTTAAATATGACAACAAAAATAGTTAGTTTGCCATAGTGAAATTCATGAATAAGTTATGCATCATATTATTTCCACAAGTATGATATATTACCTTTACAGAGCCAAGCATGTCATTCTCAAAATCCACTTCGGCAACATCGGCTGTCCCCGACTGAAGATTTGAACGGTCAAGCAATTTTGCAATTGCATTTTCATCCCAGACAATCTTGCTGCCACCATCTGTACATTTATCCTTGTAAACATCCCCTAGGCCACCACTCCTTTTCCTCTGCTTTTGCTCTATATCTGTTACAAGGTCGTCTCTGTTGTTATTACCTTCACCAGTATCTTTCCCATTGATGCTAGAAGAATCACTAAAAAGTTCCTCTGTTCCCCACCGTAGAATATCTTCCACTTCCTTCTGAGTTCCAGACTTATTAACAAAAAGCTGGTCAAGCATCAATTTCTTTTTAGCAAGCTGCAAGATGCGTTCTTCAACACTAGCACGAACAACGAGTCGATACACCAAAAGCCTATTTGACTGTCCAATACGATGTGCCCGGTTCATTGCTTGGATATCAGCATGTGGATTGAAATCAGAATCATAAATGATGACAGTGTCAGCTGTTGCCAAATTAATTCCAAGGCCACAAGACCGCGTTGATAACAAAAACACAAATCGGCTTTTATCTTGGTTGAAACGAGATATTGCTGTTTGACGATCACAGACAGATACAGATCCATCCACTCTCTCATAAGTTTTAGGACCAAATTCTATAGTCAAATAATCCTCAAGTATATCTAGAAGTTTGGTCATCTGTGAGAAAATAAGAACTCTATGGCCTTCCTTATAGAATGCTTTTAGCATGGAATGCAAAAGAGTCAGCTTGGCTGAAGCTTTTATTCGCATTTCATGAAGGAATTCTAGTGACCCAGAATCGGGCTCAGTGCCTGGTATGAGATAGGGATGATTGCAAATCTTTCTCAACTGCATTACAATGTTTAGCATGGATTGTTGGGCAACACCTTTTCCAATATTCCGTAATACCTGATAGTTTTTTGTTAACATTGCACGATAATATTCGGCTTGGATAGAAGTTAACTCAACAGGAACCATTCGTTCAGTCTTGGGAGGGATATTTTGCATGGCATCCTTTTTAAGCCGTCGAAGCATATGGGGAGCAACAAGTTTTTTCAATTCCTCCACTTTTTCCGCAGTTGTAAGATCATTAAATTTCTCCTCAAATGAAGATAGAGATGGGAATGAAGCTGGCTGCAAGAAATTAAGTAAATTATACATCTCACCGAGGTTATTTTGAAGTGGGGTTCCAGTCAAGAGAACACGGTGTTGGAAAGAGAATGTATTGAGCAAGCTAAACAGCTTGCTCTCTGAATTCTTTAGACGGTGGCCCTCATCCACCACGAGAACTTCCCAGGGAACTCCACGTAAATGCGAGGAGTCGGCAAGAACCATTTCATATGTAGTTAAAAGAACATTAAATTTATAAGCAGCAGTTTTCTTATTAGTCTCGTTTGGATCACTACCATGCCACTCGTATTGGCGAATTATGGCCCTAGCTTTTGCACACCCATGATATTCCACGACATTTAAGTTAGGAGCCCACAGTGCAAACTCAGCAACCCAGTTAGGCATTGTGGAAAGCGGAACTAAGACCAAACAAGGCAAAGAAGCTTTGAACTCAAAATACAGTGATGAAATAAAAGCACAAGCAGATACTGTTTTCCCAAGCCCCATCTCATCAGCAAGGATCACATTTTTTGATCTGTACCAGCATTTCCGCAGCCAATTCAATGCTTCAAGCTGATGGGGAAACAAGGAACCACCTTTTAGCTCCTTAGGTTGCTCTGTGAGAGTACAAATCTCATTTTGATGACCATCAACTCTTCCCATTTTTAGATCACTCTTTGTAGAATCTTTTGCCAATGTTTGCTGTTCTAGCTGATCAAACAGATCAATCAGATGTCGAGATGTTAACAGAACAGGTTCATCCAGTCTTTCCCAAGTGCATTCATCATAAGGAAGGCCATTCCATTTTACAAAAGCTTCCTGTGTACCATCTCTGGAAGCACGTAGAGCAATTACTCGCTGAGGCTGCTTCCACTTTTCCTCACATATATTTAAAACCGCTGTTCCATACTTTGCCTTGTAATTTTCCAGTTTTCTCTTTGCAAGAACTTTCAGCTGAGATTCAGAAATCCAACTATTGTGTATATGAGACTTCCCCATCCACTTAACTAAGAATTCATATGATATTGTATCCCCATTACCACATGTATGTTCTGTTGAGGCAGGCCCTGGAACTTTATTTTCACATTCACTTCTCATTTTCATTTCAACATCTGCTTCTTTTCTGACTTTGATTTCAGGAGATAAATGTGGTTCATGATCCTTGGAAACTGCAACCACATCTTGACTTTTCAAACAAAAATCAATATTATCCTCTGTCACCACCTTTTCAGGTTGTTTTAGAGAATCTATAGTTTCTGCAGACTCTTTTTGGTCTTCAACATTCATCCTTTTAGAATCTGAACCCTTGTCCTCTTTCCCCACTATATCCTTGAAATTTCCTCCTTTACAATCTTTACTGGCAGATCTTTTATATACATTTATTTTTTCCACTTTGATGTCATTCTTCATGCTTTCACCCCTGTCAAAAATTTGGTCGATGCCAGGACAGCCCTCTGCAAGATTTTCAGCAACTGCTACATCTGAATCAATATCACAACTAGAATTTTCATCTCTATTTTGAGTTTCTGGAATAAGCAATTCATCAGAAGGCAGGTCATCTGTAGCAATCAAAGATGCAGAAGGTGAAGAACTTGAATTATCACCTTGAATTCGACATCCCAAAACTCGATCGACCTGTTATTTAAAGATAAATGGCAAATTAAAATCTGTGAATAGTTGCAAACTCAAGATGAAAGCACTATTCTTCATAAAAGACACAAATAGAATAAATTTTATGAAATTTTTCAGTAGGAGTTAATTGACCTGTAGAAGTTCAGGGATAACGACATCATCGCATATTCGAGTTTCATCTGTATGACCTCCAGCTTTACATGACTCATTTGATGGGTGCACAAGTTCCTCAGGAAGCTTCTGATAAAAAAAAATGCATCAAATTGTGATAATCATACAGAAAAGTTTTCCTTTCCTGACAAAAGCCTTAGAAATGACAATAATAGCATTCTATGGCAACAAAACTTATAATATCCTGAAGATGACAAAGATCACTAGACATGAAATTTAGGTGCATGAATGGAAAATAGTCAGCCCAAAGTAAAAGCCAAAAATAATATCATCAAGAGCAAACTGAACTTCCAACTAATACACCGCATACGCCCAAATTAAGAGTGGATAACAGAAATTTCATGTAGTTAGGTAATCAATAAAAAATGAGATGTAAAATAAGGGCAGGAGTTGCAAAATGTTAAAACAATGGAATGAAGACAGAGGAAGTCCACAAATGAATACGTTGTACCAACCACTACTTCACTAACTACCAAGGTGTTTTATGCTCTGAGAAGAAATTTCCAAGGAATCCGCTTGGAAAGGAAATAACCAACAGAACCTAATAGAAACCATAAATAATCCAAAGAAAAAGATACCTCATTCTTTCCCCGCGAATCTACATTCTTGGTTCCAACATCATTCTTCGACAAAGATGTAGAACCCCCGTTACTCAATTTTTTCCGTTTCTTCTGCAATTTACTACTTCCAGGAGGAGTAGTATTATTGGCTTTTGATCCCCGTTTCTTAGAAGCACATTTCCCCTTGTCAGTCTTATGCTTCTTTACACTGTCCCCATCAATGTCTTCATGTTTTCTTTTTTTGTCTTTCTTAGTGGCAGCACCAATTGCAAGAACAATTTTCTTTACTGTCAATCCATTATTGCCAGACAACTCATGCTTCCCATCAGATGCTTCATCATTTGGCCCTGATTTTGTAAGTTTAGAATGAGACGAAGTTTCCTCAGCAAGAGAAATTGACTTCTTATCAGGTGACATAGAAGGAGACATGTCGGGTTGCTTTCCATTATCAATGTTCACAAATGATGAGGTACCCTCTATAAAACCACCAAGGGGCAGATCATTTGGCTTGGTGCTACTAGATACATCCAAGGAAGAATCTGGTTCCTTTACACAGGATTTAACTCCAAAGGTTAACACAGATTTCCCTTTGCTGGAGGATCTTCGTTTGGAAAGTATAGGGGTTCCAAAGAGCTGGGATACCTTGTCACTGTCAGACGATCTAACTCCAGTCTTCGAATTTGCTGCAATTAGTTTTGTTCTCGCCCGCTTGGAAATGGGATCCAGTTGGGTAATTGACTTAAGCGGATCACTTTTTTGGCAGCACTTAGGGCATTGCCACTTCCCCATTGGAATGCGCTTCAAGTTAGGCATCAGAATATCAAAATTAGGATATGAGGATAACATCCAATGAGTATTATTAATCTTGCAGAATTTTGGGAACAAGTCAATTACTGTAAGACAATAATATAAAACGACATACCTTAAGAGGTGGATCAAGGCACTGAAGATGGTAGACTCGGGGGCAGCTATCACAACACAACAAGTTGCCACCAAGGTCACAGATCACACATTCATAGTAATACTGAGAAAAGGATAAGACTAAACAGTCAAGATTGCAACAGACACATAAAATATAACAAACATCTATAACATGGAATAAAATCTAAAAGATTTTTAAAAAAATCTAATTGATTTTAAAAAAAATCTAATTCTCAATTCTCACACAATTATGAATTATAAAAATTCATCACTAACTTAACTAACAAGATTTGATCATTACATAATGTGTAAACATTAGAATAAACAGAGTAAATGCATCCCGAAATTTCACTGTAGCGTTGGAAACTTAAGTAAAAAGGAAGGAAAAAAGAAGAACTCTTGAAGAATGTGATGTGAACTTCAGTCAAGCCTACTATTGCAATCTTTGCTGTCCATGACTTGATAAGCTCACAAAGTAAGCTTACATACAGACAAACATGTATAGGTGTGAGTTTCTGCGTAATGTGAGTTGAGTGTGCCCCAGCCCAATATTGTGAGGTGTGTGAATCAACAGAAACAAGCCGAACTTGAGTTGTGAAGGTTCATGCAAGTTTTACTTGCATGCAAGAGTGTTTTGTTCAGGGTGTTATACATAGAACAGCATGCTGAGAGCAAAAACTTTTGGGTGTAATTGGACTAAGTTTTTGAGTGCTTGAAAGTGATTATTGATTGAATTGTTTTCATTATTAGTTTTGTAAAGGCTTGCACAGTACAATTCAGATTGCGTGTCTTTGACTATTTTATAATATTGTACTTTGTAATAAGAACAAAAAAGGAAACATTGCGAGAAGTAAAATACAAAACAGAAAGGGAAACATTTGAGAAGCAAAATTACATAGCCCCACATCCGACATATAGAGGATGTACAACATGGGAATTATGCAAGCAGATAGATGACTTGACCAAAGAGACAAATCAAACAACTCCACGCATGTTACCCTTATAGTCCAATCTTCATATTAGTATGCTTGAAAATGATCAAAATGTGGAAGCTAGCATCAAAATTAAGATGGGGAACAACCCAGACTGGTCAAAAACAGACAATTCCAAGAAATGCTGTTAGCAACTGAAAAGAGGATTCTTTGATTAAAAAAAGTAAGCAATAAACATTTATTTGCAGATAGATAAACACACGAATAGAACTTATTGCCTTTGCTAATTTAAGAATTTTCCTAACACTGATTGGAGGATATGATCAGATGAGGAGGTTTTAATATTATCACTTTGCTGGTTAAACTCAAGTTTGATCAAAATTTTGTTTATGCAGTGTGACGGAAACATTGGTGAGGCAATACCAGCACAGTATAGCAGAAGCATTAAAATCAAATCTTTATCAACCATCAGGGCTTCCTCTTAAAGATTTTAAAGATTATAAAAGTCTTCATTACAAGGATCATAAAGAACTAACAATTGCAATTAATAGCTTTTCATCATGGGAGTTTAGGATAAACAAGGAGAAGTTTACCAAACAGAATAACAAATAATAGCTCACCCCATCATTTCCCTTTTTCTTGGATGAAGATATATCAGAACTCAATTCACTCTTTGGCTTGCGTTTAGCAGCAGAAGTATTCCTGGGAGATTCCGGGGATGCTACCTTCTCTTCTTTACCATTGGAAAGAACTCGCCCATATAAAAGCTTTTTTCGTTTGCGCTTCAAGACCCAGTTTCTGTTTATCATTTTACTAGCCGCGGAACCACTATCCTTCATCTCTCAATCCACTGCATTACATTCACACCTTAAATTGACACAAGCATAGAGTGCGTTAGTGAAGGAGACCCAGGAAAGTGGCTTCATAACAACTAAGATAAACACAAGCAAAAACCTCAATGTCCCTTTCAACATTATCAAGGAATTAGGATAAACAAAAACAGGCATCAAAAAACAACAAAATAGAACATGATAAGTGTGTTACATATTACACACATCCCACTTAAAGTCAGAAAGAATAACACACCATTACAAAAATCAAGTCCATCTAAGGATGATATGAGGGACACGTCATAGCTAGCACAATCAACAAGAGCTCAGAATTGAAAGACAAACTGGCATTTGAAAATAATGCTTCAGCATGTACATCAGGCTAATGACAGCAAGCATAATTTAGTTTCTGATACTAGGCAATAGATTCATGATTACATACCAAAACCAATCAAACTTATTGACTTCAACTATCACCTTCGACATGTAAATTGACCTTGGCACGACATACCAGTGATATACCATGTTTCTGAAAAGCAATTTAAATCATCTGGAATAAACAAATACAAAATACCGACACACCAACAACCAACTATAAACATCAATAATAAACAAAGCAACCACAAGCTCTACAATGCAATCAGTTTAACAATCTAAATTAAACAATTACAATTATCAAATGTCCAGCACATACCTCTACTATCAGCGGGACTAGTCCCAAAATGAAAATTTAAAACCAGAAGAACTTAACCAATCATGCACATTTCTAACATAAACCCAAAACCCCATTCTATCAAAAGCCCAATTATCGAATCACCACGAATTCCCAAACCATCCAGCATCAACCAATGAAAGTAAAAGCAACATCTCTCAAATCAAGCAATATCACCACAGTACAGACATCATAACACATGAAAAATTAGCTCCAAGTTGACAAATTGAAAAACCCACAAAACTTAAATCAATGAACAACTAAAACAAAGACATACAACAGTACCCAGATAGGAAAACAAGCTCACCAATCAAAAATCAAAACAAAGTTTGTAACTTTTCTCCAATACTAAGATAGATTGAGAGGGAGGAACCAGTAAGACGGATATGTAGAGAAATTAGGGCATGAACGCAGAGAGACGATATGAGATATGAGAGAGAAAGGGAGAAAAGAGGGAGACATCCGCACACGCCAACAAATGGAAATAAATATAGAGAGAGTTTTTTAGAGAGAGAAAGCATACGATACGGATTCGCCGGGGTCATAGGACGGGGTTTTCACTTCTGACATGGCAGCGCATGAGAGAGAGAGAAAGAAAGCAGCCTTCCTCAAAAGTACCCAACCACTGATATTTTGCCACGTGGCTAAACCAGAGCACACGTTCCCCAAATTCTCCTTTTCCTTTTTTTTTTTTTTTCTTCTCTTTGGTTTTTCCCTCATTTTCCCTCTTCTCCAACTTCGAAGTTGAGAAAGTGAAGAAGAAGAAGAAGAAGAAAGAAAGAAAGAACGAAAGCAGCATCCAGCAACAATGGCCGCTTTTGAAGGTTACTGTTTTTAGCATGATTTTGATTTTCTGCTTTTTGTATGGCTTTCTGTTGGTTTATATTTTATAGAACTTGGAGATGAAAACCCACATATCTATATATCTACATGGAGGATCTTTTGAATAATTATTGTTATTATTTACTTGATTTGCTACTTGTAATTTATTAAATTATTAAGTTATTAAATTATCTTAAACGAATATCTAACACTCTTTTCTTGTTAGAAAATTGATCAAAGACATCTAAGGATGAAAAGTTATGTAGAATAAATTACAAAATGTGTGGATTTACAATAGCTCAATTCTTATGTTTAACACATACGCATATATGCTAAATTTTATTACTTAAAATTCTGCTTTAATTTGATCTAATACATGTATTCTTTTAGAAAGAAATAGTGATATGAATAGTAAGTCTTCGAAAAGCTATAAATTAATTGGTTCATCTAAATTTAAAAAAAGCGTTTTTGAAAATAGTGTTACAAACGTGAAACGGAAATAGCATCATATTCAAAACTTAGTGTATACTTATTCTCTCAATTTTAAGGCTCGTTACACTTGCACACTAATTTAAAACTTTTGACAATCACACTCAAATAAAAATTTGAGAGTTCTTACACTTTTTAAAATGAAATTAGGGTTTGGTGTTTGAAAATAATAATAATAATAACAAAAAAGAATTCTTGTGAAACCCACAATTGAATTTTTGGTTAACATAACCTAAGTTTTGTAAACTTGTTGAAATGGAAATGTTTTGCGGAAGAAAATTACTCTTAAATTCTTCCTCTCTCAATCTCGTCAACTATTCCCCCTCCCCTGCCATTCTTCATCATCATAACTTTCATCGATATCATCTCCACCTTCTCTCTTTTCTATAACTATTAATCTAAATCCAATCTTGTTTGGCCATTAATTTGTGTCCTTCTCTTGTACATCGCTTTACTAATTTCCAACACATCCAAATCCATTATGCTTTCAACCTGTGTTTTTTAAATCGGACCTGATAATGAACCAGCATGGTGATTAGTTCGCAATTGGACCGAGTCAATTCGGTTTAGCCCGATTTTTTTTATAATTATTTATATAAAAATTGCTGACTAAAAATTGAGAAAAAAAGATGAATTGCCTAGAAAATTCTCATTCAAGAAAATAAATAAAAAGAGATTTTATAGATTTTATTAATCTTGAGTATTTCTAAATTTAGCTTGTAAACTCATTAACAATAATCAAAAAGTTTAGTATAATAATATTAAATAGTATTATTTTCACAATATTTCATAAAAAAACATAAGTATAAATTAAAATTTAATTAACGATAAAATAAATTAAAGAATATAAAATAGTTGTAAATATATTATTAAGAAGAATAATGAAACTTATATTGATATTAATGACATTAATTAGCATTCTAATAGCTTTTAAATTCACTTTCGGTTTGATAGTTTGCTAAATAAATGGCTTGTAATTATGTTGCCCATGTGTCAGTGATACCGAAATGGCTTTCATGCATAAATTGTGTAAATATGAGTTGTCAATGTGTTGAATGGTATTTGATTGAATGAAAATTCAAAATACAACTCAGATTCATTTTCTCTCTCTTCAGATTTTCTCTCGTTTTTTCGTTTTTTCCCTCTCTTTATCTTTGTAACTGCTTATTTTTCTTGTGTCCTCTCACATTCTTAGCTCCCAAACATATAATTCTTTCCTTAAGCCTCTAGTTTAGATTGTAACTAATAACAGTTCTTAACACAATCCCTTTACTTTTTTTTTTTTTCAATTATTTCTCTCACCCTTTAAATAATTCTTATCTTGCATTGTTCCTTTCTTTAATCTCAAACATCTATGATCTCTCTCTTAAATCACCCTTTAAATCTGACCTAATTCGCTAATAGAATAATAACAATCCTAATAGGTATTTTATTGACTAAAAGGTAAAATAATATTAGAAATAATATTTGGGCTGTTGATTCTTTGGATATTAGAAATAATATTTTAGATTTTTATTTCAAAAAAATTAGAATTTATACTTCTTCCCCTCCCAATCTTTTAATATTTTTGAAATTGACAAAATCAGTATTCTCTATCAATGGTATTAACACAAGAATCATTCCATTGAGCATTGGATTTCAATAGCAGTAAAAGATTTGAGTGTCTCTGTTCATAATCACATTGAGGTCTGTTAATTATATCTCTTAATTGTTTGGTGTGTTGATGTAATTGAACATCCATTTTAAGTGTTTGTGAAAATGATTCTTTGAATTATTGCTACTAGGAAAATAAAGAATAAATAGAATGCTACTCATATATGTTTCAGCCGACACTCCATTCAATTGGCTTTTGTTGTTGCAAACTACGTTGAAGTCCCTTCTCAGATTACAATTCTCAATAATGAACGATTTTTATTTTGAAACATAATCCAATCTAGTCATTCAACGAATATATGATTCCTAGTTTAATCCAAAGGGTAGAAATTCCTTTGA
The DNA here is from genome assembly GCF_041381405.1 of Jatropha curcas. Lineage (NCBI taxonomy): Eukaryota > Viridiplantae > Streptophyta > Magnoliopsida > Malpighiales > Euphorbiaceae > Jatropha > Jatropha curcas. The sequence goes on from NC_143160.1 coordinate 15,647,501, forward strand.
AATGATTGAGAGCTCTAGCCCATTTATATTTCCAAGGGACTATCGAGAAAGAGAAAGGATCAAGCTCAAAAATTCCTGCAAGCAGCCAGCGAAGATTGGGGAAACAGAGGAAGAACGATTTTGTGCCATTAAAATTCTTTTTTGCCAATTATTTTAAAACAAAAAAAAAGCTATCATTTAAGAAAAATAAAAAAACACATTTTAAATTCACTTGTGTAGCCATTAAGCAGTTGCTGATCGATAATTTAATCTAATGATTATTATTACAAGTTAAAATTTTGACAATATAAATCATTTTAAATTTGACAATATAAATCATTTTCTTTATTGATATTAAAAAAAACTATTTTGTACTGTAGTTTCACCTATAATTTTTCTTCCTAAATTTTCTTTTTCTTATTTAAAAATCAACTTCAAATAAATCTATGAAATTAAAACTAAATTTTATTCTAAATACACTAAAAGGTAAAATAATTCGCTAAGAGAATAATAACAATCTCAATAGTGTGACCTCCATTAAAAGGTGAGATGAACATATTTGCACGACTAGACCAATGGACTGGATTTGAAATATTTAATTTAAAAGAGGAATAAGATTACTCAATAAATGCATAAATAAATAATAGAGGGAATATATAAATTTTTAATATTTTTAATGGAAATAAGATAATCTTTTCTATAATACTTGGTGATTTTAGATTACAATACAATAAAATCTTTCTAATCATGATTGCTCTAAGGCTAGTGATAATATGAAGAAGTATCTTTGAGTTTTCTGAATAATTTTTAGAGAGTAGAATTAATAGAATAGAGAAGAAATAAGTCTTGTATATGTGTTTGAGTTTTTTTTTTTTTTTTTTTTTTTTTTTCATTTAACTCCCTCTTTATATAGGTAAATGGGTAGAGAAGGTAGTGAGAAAACCTCTCCACTACTTAATCATTTATTCTTTAGGGTTGCGGAGTATTTTTAAGAGATTTTGTAAGGATAATGAATAATGGATAATGTATGGTTAAAGTAAATCTTATCGGATATTTTATTCAACAAAATATATTTAGGATATCTAATTCAATATATTCTGTTCATTATTTAGATACTTAAGGGAATTTGAATATTATCATATATAAAGATAATTATTTATATATATCTTAGTAGCATATAAGATATAAAATTATCAAGAGTCCCAAAAAAATGCTGGTCATTTATGTCCAACAGTGGGTCAGTTTACACAAACTTTTGACAAGAGTCCTACATTCATTAGGCAATCAACAAACCCAATTTTTTTTAGGGAATCGAGGACGCATGCGCCTGTCTTGTTTTTATGACGAACTTAAAGGTCAAGGTATCATTTATTACAAGGACCTTTCGAAGACCACATCTTTCTCTTATTTATAGCACTTCAATTTCCTCATTTGCTCACTTTTTCATTTTAGCAAGCTTAGAACTTCTCTCTCTAGAACGACTCTCTCTCTCTCTCTACTAAGTGTTTTTATTTTTATTCTCTTTTTTTAGTGTTTTGCTTCTATGCATTTATATTCGTTATTAAAAAATCATTTTGAGTACATAGGTTTGTTTAGTGATGAAGATATCTGAGCTGTCATGGAATATTTTGAAACTTCATCTGCCAAACAAGATAGTGATAACGTCGAGCTATCTGAACACGTCACCTCAGGAGCAAACCAAGAAAGGAAAAATATTAAGATAGCAAATATTTCGTCTAACATGGATGAGGGCGAGCTCCTAGATGTTACATCTCGCTAAAGTGTAGTTTGGCTCGCCCTTTAGAATATATGAAGGCAAACGAACTCTTGGATAAGTGATTCTAAGAGAATTTACACTCGGGAGTTCGGCTTCCCTTAAGTGAGCCCCTTTTATCTTTCTTTAATGAGTATAAGCTTACTATAAGCCAAATACATCCAAATGGTCTTAGACTCTTATGTTGTCTAATAGAGCTTGCTCACCAAGACGAAACAAGCCTATCAGCTCGGGGTATTTGAGAGTTGTATATCCTTCACGATCGTATTAATGAGGATCACTATTTTCTTCAAGCTCGGCCAAAATGCTATATTTTTAGAAAGCAGTCGAAGATTTCTTCCTTAAAAAATTGAAAGTAGATTATAAGGGATTCGGGGGGTTTAGGTATTCTAAAATGATGGTCTACCAAGCCTACCAATCATCTACCTCAAGGCCTTACATGAGAGGATGAGAGATGCATAACGCTTATAAAGGCTTGATGATAGGGGATCATAAATCTGAAGCAACTTATCTCTCAAGCTTATAAGATTTTTTCTCCTAGCGAACCCATGAGATCGAACCTTCCTTAAGCTAGTAAGCTTAATCCCATGTTATTTTTTATGCTCGATTTACTAACATGGTTTAATTTTTATCCTTTCTTTTCTACAAAAATGGCTCCCAAGAAAATGAAAATTTTAAAAATTACCACTAAGATGATGAAGCAAACGACATGTGGTGGTTCATCAAAGAAGACTCCACCTTCGACAATCGAACAAAACATCCCTTTTCAAGCTAGCTTTCTAAGGATGTCAGATTTTTCCTAAAAGATCAGATTTGGAAAGAATTGTATTGAACGAGCTTGATTGATTTTAATTGAAATGGTTTTCTTTTATTAAATCCATTTAATCCTCGAAAATGGTTCTTTTACTTTGGTAAAATTTTTATTTTAGAGTCACAATCCTTATTTAGGGAAAATTCTCAAATTAGTTGATTCTTTAAAATCGACTAATCCTTTTTTAAACCAGAGATGGGGTCTGGGAGTTAGGTATGAAATGGGAAGGTGTTAGGCACCCATTTCGCCCCGTTAAACCGGCCTCCTCTTGTCCAAAGATTCACAATTAGCAATAATACGATTACCTAAAATTGTGATGTAAAACAGTTTTAATGCAGTTTTTAGAAAACATATCATTCCACAAATTATTGCATACATAAAGCATAAAATAAGCAATCACGAAGAAAGGCGGGGGGGGGGGGGGGAGAGGAGAAATGAGTTACAAAACCATCCTAATAATACAATCTACCCTCACCCCTTCAAATTTCCCAATACCCAAATGATTATTACATTAAAGCTATAATAGGGATCCAATTAGGACCTTTTACATTTGGCCATAAGAATTAAACCATAATCCAAACATAAGGAATCAACAAACACAAATGATAATAAACATTCACAACAACACAGATCATACATTCATTCAATAATAATAAAAATGTGAAAATTTGTGTGAGAGTTCACGTGTATTTGAGCGTGAATTTGATTACTCATGGATCTGTGTGTGCTTGTGAGTTTTATTGGGTGTGAAACATGTGACTTTGCACATAAATAGAGTCGAGAAAACTTACCTACTGGCCTGCGACCAACAGTGATGCCATTGCATCGGCGGTTAGCCATTGACGAGTTGCTAACTTAGTATGAGAGCTGGGTCGCAGCTGTTGAGCCGAAAATCCTAAATCGGGGCCAACAGACATATAAAACTTATACCCACGGATTGAAGAACCTTTTAGGCATCACTTTTATTTCTGGTGCTTATGAGGTCTTTGTTCTTGGCCAATTATTGGGAAAAGCTCCCTTATTCAGTGACTCATGGGAGGCAGTTTGACCCATATCCCCGGGGTATTTGTTTATTTTTTGGAGCTTCCTTTTTACGAGCTTTGCCCATGTTTATTTTTGAGAGTTAATAAAAATTTAACTTTTAAAACAAAACTCAGAATTCTATTTGCAGTGGAAAATTAATGAACTTGTGAAAATAAGTCATTGATTAGAACTACCTCACAATGTTCTATTCAGAGAAAATAGAAAGACTTTGCGAAGTGCAGCTATCAATTAGAACTGCTTCACAATGTCTTATTTTAATATTAAAATTGCTTTATGACGGAAAGCAATTGTGATTAGAACTTCCTCATAAAGTTTAGAAAATCATAAAAGACTGTGTGAGAGATAGTTATCGAGATCTGAATTGCTTCACAAAGTTTTGACAAGTTTAGAAAACTGATTAGAAACCCAAATAGTGAAATATACTGAAAATAGAAGAACCGTTTAGAACTTGATATATTCACTGAGTAGAAGTCCAGAGTTCTAATGTTCAGAAAAGATAAAACTTATTTCAGATTCGAACATCAAAACATTAACAACTTTAGCATTTCTAAAATATAAACAGAAATGTGAGTAAAATATTATCAAGCAGAACTTCCGAAAATAAAAAGATCAACACATTGATTTATAGTGGTTCGGCACTAATACGGCTACATCCACTCTCCAAAACTCATCTTGAGATCCTCAACTATGTTATCTCTTTTCAAGGGTAAGAGACAAACCAACAGTACAAGGCAATAGATCAACACCTAGATCTACCCTTTGTCCCACTAGATTTTTCAAAGGTTCTAGTTAACCTCAACCCTTTCTGTTTTTGGCAGAGTACAGAAACTCAGTTAAAGACATTAGAATCTCTCTCACGGAGAGGGTCGCTTGATAACCTATTTCACAATAGCTTCTCACCTAAGCTATTACACAAATGTTTATCAAAGAAAAACATGTCTACTAAAGATTACAGAATCTAAATAGACAGACAAAAATGCAAACATAAGCACAAAAAAAATAATTTTTAAGATTAGAAAAACATTTTAGAAATCGGAACTGTTTTTCAAAATAAGTTGTTATATAATTTCTTTTCTCTTTTAAAGATAAAACAAAACGTATCAAGATTAAAAGAAATAAGGGGGTAGAGAGTAAGTTTTGAGAGATAAAATATTTGATCAATGGACGAATACTATTAAAACGAAAACTATTTTCTCTACGTCTTTCAAAAACGAAATGCCTTTTTATAGAGAGGGCTGCGACTCACGTTTTTAGAAAATGAATATCTCTTTTTCAAATCAGAATATTGTCTTTCCTTATTTAGAAAATATTGAAATCTTTGTTACTAAAAATTTTAAGTGAACATTCTATCTTTTTGGGCAGCAAATAAGAGACAATCTTTCTTTTCTTTAAAACAAAGATTTTCAAAAGTAAATATTTTGAAAAATCTTTTTCGAAAGATTTATTTACCAAAATGAATTAAAATACAATCTTTCTTCATTTAGGTAAGAAAATAAATCAAGATTTTTGGATCTTAAAAAAATTTGTTTCCGAAAATGAAGTACATAAGATCTTTATTCGATTTATTCCTATTACCAAAATTGTTAGAGAGAAAGTCTCTTTTATTTAGGTAATTTGAATATTTCGAACCTTAAGAGAGTTCGAAAAACAATTTAAAGTAAATTTAAGGAACGAAAAGATTTATTTTTAAAGAGATATTTTCGAAAAATAATTTTGGTGAGAGAAAATTGATTTTTGTGCTTATAATTGGATGTTCTCTCTATCCTACAATGAATCCTAAAAGTCTAACCACTAAGATCTTCAAATGTCTTCAAAATCCTTGAATTTGTAGGATTCACCTTGTTCATTTATTACTTTCCATATGAAATCTGCATAGAATATTATTAGCACAAACAATATAATTTAAATTTATTTGTTTTGTTTTAATCATCAAAATCTCGAGATTATTATTTGACCCTTGAGCCAACAATCTCCCCCTTTTTTATGATGACAAAACCAATAAATTTAGCAATCATAGAACATGTGCTTCCCCTAATTTTTATGCATAGAAAAATATAAGGTCTAAGTATGTCAAATGATATTACCAAGAAGCAAGTTTAGAGCATGTATTATGCTCCCCCTGAATAGGTGTAGTGATAGTATTTATGATATTTAGAACAAGGAAAAATTCTTAGAAACTGATATTAGAACTAGCAAAATAGACAAGACATTCTAAGTTCTAATAATCAGAGCGTATGGTCAGAGCATAAAAATAGAATAAAAACTGACATTAGAAATAGAATAGAAATCTTAAATCTAACCTGTAGAGCATACGTTAGAACAAGAATCTAAGTTCTAAAGGCTAAACAATCAGTTCATCATATAAAATATATAGCTCACAAAATAGAACAGAAATAACACAGATTAGAAAATAATAAGCAATATAAGCAATAAGATGTAAGTACTAAGGTTACCACACATTAGCAGAGTACGTACTTAACCATCAAAATATCCTGTGTTCTCCCCCTTTTTGTCATCATACAAAAGGGTTAGTAAAGATCAGAGCAAAAAAAAAAAAAAAAAAAAATTCAAACTGTATAACCTACAAAGACACAACAAAGCAAAATATATTGTTCATAAAACATAGACAAAACTAAGAAATCAGAGGGGTTTGGAGTCAGTTCTAAGTCTTTTAGAACTTCTGAGATTCTGAGCAGGAGAGGTTTCACTAGAGCTTTCTGGTCGTTTAGAAGAAGGGTGCAGTGGAGGCTTTCTTCCATGAACTTTGTGTTTGCCCGTAGTGTGCTTTACTTTCTTTGGCTTTTCTGAGGCAGGAGTATAGGGTGTTCCCTTAATTTTCAAAGTAGATAGCTTTCTCTCATTAACATCCTTCATTCTTTCCAAGGATTCGATGAGAGACTGATTATGCTCAATCATATCCTTACATTGTTTTATTGCCTCATCGAGCTCCTTATTATGTTCCTCTATAAGTTCTTTTTCCATTTTGCCTAGCATAACTTCTCTACTCCTTTGAGCTGATAAAAACTCAGATTCTTTTTCAGTCTTGACCTCAGTTGACATGTCTTCTTCACTTAATTCCAGTTTCTCTGTTTCTGCATCATTGGCTTCTTCTACTTTCTTTTCTTTTTCTACCTTTTCAGAATCCTTTTTCTCTTCAGTTTCCTTTTCTTTTTCTTTTTTTGATTCTGCTTCATCCTCAGCTACTGTCTCTTTCTCTTTTTCTATCTCTTCCTTTTCTTCTTCTAATTTCTTTTCTTTCTCTTCTTCTTTTAATTTCTCTTTCTTTTCTTCCTTTTCTACTTCTTCCAACTTAGCTTTTCCTTTCTCTTCTCTTTTCTTCTTTTTCTCAGCTTCTTCTCCTTTTTCTTTCTTCTCTTTCTCTTCTTTTTCCTTTTCTTCATCTCCTTATTCATCTTTCATATTCAAATACCCACTGTCTAGCTTTGAAACATTGCAACCATCACTTTCTTTCAAATCAACTTTCAAGAATTCAAACACAGGTGTAAGCACCATGCCATAGGGTAGTTTCTTACGGTTATTCTGCATTTTGTCAAAGATAGTGTGATAGAGGTTGAAGGGTTTCTTCTCAACTATGTGCCACATAATGCTCATCTCAACCTGATTCACATATGTAAGTGATGCACTCTTGGGATAAATATAATGCACAATTAGTTTGTACAGCCACTTCATACTATCTGTCAAGTGTGAGCATTCAATAACACCCTGTTTTTCTGCAGAACCTTTCTTAACAATTTTCTTAATAAATTCCCTCCTTTCTGTATCCGCTAACCCTAGAAATATCTTTGATTTTTGTTAACCTAGACCCAGTGTTTGGCAAATTAAAAATTTTGCTCAAGTCAGCGTAAGAGAATGCTTTGATTTCTCCCTCAAGTTTTACAGAAATCGATTCTGGCCCACTAACCTTAAGAGAACCATAGAATTCTTTAACCAAATTCACATAACATGGTCTATTTAGAGATAGAAAATCCATCCACCCTTGGAACTCAAAGAGTTCCCTGAAGTTGAACTCATCATTCTTGAAAAATTTCCAGTCTATAACATAAGAACGCATGAGAGGATATGGGACAGAACAAATTTACCTTTGTCGTGAGACCCAGTGACTTATTTCTTTGAAGTTTCAGTCTCTGCTTTTTCTTCTTTTGATTCCTCAATAGACTTCTTTTGTTTCGACTCCTTCTGTTCATATTTCTTTGATAGCCTTTTGAGGAGTTGAAGTTCTTGTTCAGTTAGGGAGTCGGGTGAAGAGGTGAAGCTTGATTCAGCCATTGTTGGGGTTTTGACGCAAGGAGCAATTTAGGGTTTCGTTGCAAGAAGGCAAGAGAGGAGATAAAGCAGTTAATAGAGAGACAAAAATAATTAAGTTAAGAAATAGGTTTTAAGAAAGAAAAATAAAACAAAAATAAATGACAGTTTTAGGGAAAATTCAAATCGACACAAAAAAAAAAAAAACCGCCAAAACTTAAATAAAATAAACACACAAAACATAGTAAAATAAACACACAAAAGAAAATAATTTGACTGTTTTTGAATTTTGTCTAAAGTTAGATTCTGATAATGACATTAGAAAGTCATTAGAGCAATACACATTTCCTTTTTAGACAAAAACATTTTTCACAGACACACAGAATAAAATATTAGAATATAGCAAGTCTTTCACTTTCAAATATAGAAAGCAGTTTCGAACATACTTACAGAGTTCTAAAGTTAAGAGTTTAGAACTAACATACCGAGTTCTCTTCTAATTAAGTAGAACTGACTTTCATTCAAAGGTTTAGTAAAGATATTTGCTAATTGCTTTTCTGTAGGAATGAACTCAATAACTATATCACCTTTTTGTACATGATCACGTATGAAGTGATGCCTGAGTTCTATGTGCTTGGTTCTAGAATGCTGGACTGGGTTTTTAGATAAATTGATAACGCTTATGTTGTCACACTTTATTGGTAATGTTTCTAATTTTAGACCATAGTCTGCCAATTGTTGCTTGATCCATAGAACTTGTGCAACACAGCTTCCAGCAGCAACATATTCTACTTCTACAGTAGAAAGAGCAACAGATGTCTGTTTCTTGCTAAACCATGATACAAGAGCGCTACCTAGAAACTGGCAAGTTCCAGACATGCTTTTTCCATCTATTCTACTTCCTGCAAAATCAGAATCACTATACCCAACAAGATCAAATGTATCGCCTTTAGAATAGCACAGACCCAGATTAGAAGTTCCACAAAGATATATTAGAATTCTTTTTATAGCAATTAAATGAGATTCTTTGGGACACGATTGAAATCTAGCGCATAGACAGACACTAAAGTGTATGTCTGGTCTACTTGTAGTTAGATATAGTAAATAACCAATCATACTTCTAAACAATTTGATATCCACATCCTTACCTTTTTCATCTTTTTCTAATTTTGAGGATGGACTCATTGGTGTACTACATACCTTGGCATTTTCCATTTTGAACCTTTTCAACAATTCTCTAGTATATTTTTCTTGATTTATGAAAATTCCATTTTCACATTGTTTGATTTGAAGTCCAAGGAAGAAGTTTAATTCTCCCATCATACTCATTTCGAACTCACCCTGCATAATCTTAGAAAATTCCTTACAAAGAAGATTATTAGTAGAGCTAAAGATTATATCATCAACATAAATTTGTACAACTAGAATGTCATGTGCTTTATTTTTGATAAATAATATTGTATCAACCTTCCCTCTTGAAAAACCATTTTCTAATAAAACATACTTAACCTTTCATACCAAGCTCTAGGAGCTTGCTTCAGACCATAAAGAGCTTGAGTAAATTTGTAAACATGATTAGGTTTATCAAAAATTTCAAAACTAGGAAGTTGTTCTACATACACTTCTTCATTTAGAAACCCATTTAGAAAAGCACTTTTTATATCCATTTGATACAACATGAAGTTTTAAAGCATGCAAATGCACAAAGCATTCTAATGGCCTCAAGTCTAGCAACCGGGGCAAAGGTCTCATCAAAATTGATGCCTTCCTCTTGGTTGTACCCTTGAGCCACTAATCTTGCTTTATTTCTCACAACATTATCTTGTTCATCAAGCTTATTTCTAAACACCCATTTTGTTCCAATAACACCCATTTTGTTCCAATAACAGAATGGTTTTTAGGTCTAGAAACAAGTTTCCAAACTTGGTTTATCTCAAATTGATTTAGCTCTTCTTGCATAGCAAGGATCCAACTGTCATCATTATGAGCATCTTCTAAATTTTTAGGTTCTAATTGAGAAACGAAAGCAACATTACCAAAATATCTCTTATATTAACCCCTAGTCATCATCCTTTCTGATGGATTATCCATAATGTTTTCTTGGGGATGATACTTATGGAATCACCATTCTTTTGGTACTTGAGAATCTTCATTTTCTATTTCTGGCATTTGACTTTTAGCTGTGTTCTGATCTTCATGTGCAACTTCTGGTTCAGCCTAATTATCAATATTCTGCTCACTTTCTGGCTATTCTAGTTGTTCTGATTGTTCATTCTGCTTTTCTTGATTAGAATCTACAACATCATCATTTTCTAAAATTCTAGAGGTAAAGTCAGATTCATCAAACACAACATGAATAGATTCTTCTACAACTAGAGTCTTTTTATTAAACACCCTATATGCTTTACTATATTACTAGAATATCCCAAAAAAATTCCTTCATAAGATTTAGCATCAAATTTAGGAAGATAATTTTTCTTGTTATCTCGAATAAAGCATTTACACCCAAAAATATGAAAATAACCAATATTTAGTTTTCTACCTTTGTATAGCTCATATGGAGTCCTTTTAAGTTTAGATCTTACCAAAGCTCTGTTTAGAATATAACAGGCAGTATTTACAGCTTCTGCCCATAAATATTTTGTTAGTTTAGAATCATTTAGCATGGTTCTGGCCATTTCTTGAAGTGTTCTATTCTTACGCTCCATAACTCCACTTTATTGAGGTGTTTTAGGTGTTGAGAAGTTATGGAAGATTCCTAACTCGTTGCAAAAAGCATCGAATTTCTGATTTCTAAATTCTCCTCCATGATCACTTCTAATTACAGAGATGTTGTATCCTTTCTCATTTTGTATTCTCTTGCAAATATGAACAAACATGTCATATGACTCATCCTTATTTCTAAGGAAGAGTGTCCAGGTGAATCTAGAGTAATCATCTACAATAACAAATGCATAGAATTTTCCTCCAAGACTAGAAGGAGTAATAGGTCCAAATAAATTAAGATATAGCAATTCTAAAAGTCTAGAAGTAAAAACCATGCCCTTGGATTTGAAAGATGTTCTGGTTTGTTTGCCCATTTGACAAGCATCACAAATGTGATCTTTTTCAAATTTCAATTTTGGCAATCCTCGAACCAGATCTTTCTTAGACAGTTTAGAAATAAGGTGCATGCTTGCATGTCCAAGTCTTCTATGCCATAACCAACTAGAATTATCAATAGAAACTAAATATATATCCTGGTTATGCATATCAGAGAGATCTACTAGGTATATATTCCCAAACCTTTTTCCAACAAATAAAATTTTATTATCATGCATGTTTTGAACTTCACAATGAGAAGGTTCAAAGATCACTCTTCTATTTTTATCACAGATCTGACTAACACTTAACAAGTTATAATGTAATCCTTCTACTAAGCATGCATCTTCTATTGAAGGATTAGAACCTACTACACCAATACCAACGATTTACCTTTTGCTTTGTCTCCAAAGCTTACTTTACCTCCCTTTTTCTTTTCTAATCTGGTGAACTTCTTTTTATCACCAGTCATATGCCTAGAGCAAGCGCTGTCCATGTACCACATTTCTATTTTCAGTTTACTCCTTAGGCAGATTTAGGTACCCAACTCATATTGGGTCCTAGAGGGTTAGTGGTAACAAGTGCATTTAGCTTACTATGATTTTTCTTTCTGTTGAGACTGTGATGTTCTAAAGTCACAACATTAGAAACATCAATTTTCTTATTAGAAACATGATTCAGTTTAGAAATGCCATCATATCTATGTTGACGCGTGTCTTTATGCCCCCGCTTGATCCGATGAGGATACGAGGATGCTGAATGAAAGGTTTATGCTATCTAGAAGTCTTTTAATCCAAGGATTTAAATTAAATCGATTTTAAGTTTCTGGTTGTGTCAGAGTTGCGTCACGCAGCTAGCAGGTGCGTGACGACACTATCAGTTGTGTCACGCAGCTCTGATTTATATGACATCACCAAAATGATGACATAACGATTTTTATTCTGTCTAAGCAACACGTGGCTGTGGTCCAAAAAGGAAGCTACGTCATGCATCTACAGATCCGTCACATAGCCGTAAGCTGCGTGACGCAGCTATCCTCTGTTGCCCTACTTCTATAAATTCATCTTTTTCTCTCATTTGAAGGGGTTGGTTTTTAGGGCGTTTGAAAAACACACTTTCGGCTACATTTTTCTCCAGAGGCTCTTCTGAGTTCATTTGAAGAAAAATTGCCATTAGATATTAATCTAGATAAAAACAAAATCATAAGAAAGAAAAATCAATAGAGAAAAATATAAGTGTTTGAATCCTTCCTGGTGACAAAGCTTCTGGGAGCTCTTAACTCTCATTTGTTAAGGCGTTTAAGCCATTTACAATCCTCAATCTGAGGATTAGGTAACTCCTTTAACCTTTCTTTGTATCTTTTTTATTTACTTTTGTGGTTTTAGTAGTTTAAACTTCCTTAGATTGTATTCTGTTCATCTTTGGTCATTTGAGGTTGTCTTAAAACATATTTAGATAAAAAATGAATAAAAAATGATCTAAATAAATCATTTGAAAACTGAGTTTGGGCCAGAGTAGTTGCGTCACGGATCTGGAAGATGCGTGACGGAACTGCTCATATCCAGAAATTTTATTCCTATACTCAGTAAACAGTTACGTCACGCAACCAACGGATCCGTAACGGATCTAGAAGATGCGTGACGGATCTATTCATGTCCAAAATTTTATTTTTATATCCAGTGTTTTATTTTCCAGATTGTAGATTTAAAACAAATTTCTAATAGATCTGGAGTTTCTGGATAGTTAGGACACGGAACTACTAAATCCGTCACGGAACTAGAAGTTGCGTGATGCAACTGTTCTAAGATTCCAGAAATAATTTTTTTCTCTTAAAAAAAATAATAAATTTTGCACAAAATAAATTTTAAATTTTCTAATAAATCTGAAGATGACCAATTATGAACAAATTGCAATTTAATTAAGTTTAGAGTACTAAAATATAATTTTGCATATTTACTTGTATGAATTTTACAATTTTAGGTTGAATGAAAAATGAAATTAAATTTATGGATTTATTAGTAATTTGCATGTTTAGGATTAAATTAAAAATAAAATATTATTTAGATGCTAAATAATAATTATGTATGATTTTGGTTTGTGGTTTTGGGGTTTAATTTTGAATCGGGTAGAATGTATTTTAGGTTCGGTTTGTTGCCCGCCTTGAACAATAAGGCAAGAGCGGGTCCTTTATTTATTTGATTTAATTGCTTTGGTTTGAATGATTATGGATGTGATAACTGGACTTGATTGGGACGATTAAATAATTTTCCATATAAGAACTCGGTCCGATTCATTTGGGTTGGGTTTAAGTAAATAAATAATTTGGCTTTTCTAACTAAAATAAATTAGAAATCATAGGTTAAAAGAGGCCGGTTTTTCCAGGCGTCGGCTTCCAACGGGTCGGCATACCCAATTCCCTTACCCAAAATCGCATTGGTGCGTCTGACCAGTCTTTTTAATAATTTGGCCTTAAATGAAATTGGGTTTAAAATGGAGTCACTTTTCTTTATAAAATAAAATGGAAAATGGTCTCATTGCCAAAACAATGGGTGGCGACTCAAAAACTGTTTGTAAGACCAATCTATCGGCATCATATCCAATAAAATGTTTTAAAATCACTTTGAATAAAAATAAACAAATAAGAAAGGATGTTTTCGAGTCCGCACCGGGGGGGCGAGGTACGAAAACAGATTGGCGACTTCACTGGGGACTACACCCGCTAATCCCCAGTTATTTTTAATTAATAAAATAAATAAATAAACAAATAAAAATAAAATTTTCAAGGTTTACTTAAAAGATAATATTTTTGGTCTCGGGATGGAATTCCAGACTGGGGGCAAAAATAAAATCTTTTGCCCTGATGCAAAATCTCAAATTTCAAAGTTTATGATTATTAATGCATGTGGGCATGTGATGCTCCAACATCTAACAAAGGCGATATCTGTTTATACACAGAAATTGCTCTTTTCTCTTGAAAATATTTTCAGGCCAACCGGTGATGGTTTCTCGAAGCCATTTGTTCCCACCAAGCAGTGATGGTGTATTGCGAAGCTGATCAAGACAATCTCTATGCCAAACCCTCTAAAGCCGATCAAACTGAGCTGAGGAGGTGGACAACAAAGCCGATCAAACTGAGCTTTGGAATCCTTAATCGAGTCAGTGATGGTTTTTCGAAGCTGACTCAAATCCCACCAAGCAGTGATGGTGTATTGCGAAGCTGTTTGGATCCTTTTCTTGATTAATGATGGTGTATTGCAAAGCTGATTAAGTCAACTCACCCAAAATTCTTCAAAGCCAATCAAATCGAGCTTTGGAGATAATTACAGATCCGACGGGAGCCAACAAAGCCGATCAAACTGAGCTTTGGACGTGACCAGATGATCAAGTCAACTCACCCAAAATCCTTCAAGCCAATCAATCCGAGCTTTGGAGATCATTATAGATCCAACTGGAGCCAACAAAGCCGATCAAACTGAGCTTTGGACGTGACCAGATGATCAAGACGACTACTTCATTCAACCCAAGATTGAAGGCGCGTCAGTGAGCCACTTTAACATTAATGGCTTACACGATTAATGATAAAGTAGGGGGGCAAACTGTTGACGCGTGTCTTTATGCCCCCGCTTGATCCGATGAGGATACGAGGATGCAGAATGAAAGGTTAATGCTATCTAAAAGTCTTTTAATCCAAGGATTTAAATTAAATTGATTTTAAGTTTCTGGTTGCGTCAGAGTTGCGTCACGCAGCTAGTAGGTGCGTAACGGCACTATCAGTTGCGTCACGCAACTCTGATTTGTATGACATCACCAAAATGACGACATAACAGTTTTTATTCTGTCTGAGCGACACGTGGCTGTGGTCTAAAAAGGAAGCTGCGTCACGCATCTATAGATCCGTCACGTAGCCGTAAGCTACTTGACGCAGCTATCCTCTGCTGCCCTACTTCTATAAATTCATCTTTTTCTCTCGTTTGAAAGGGTTGGTTTTTAGGGCGTTTGAAAAACACACTTTCGGCTACATTTTTCTCCAGAGGCTCTTCTGAGTTCATTTGAAGAAAAATTGCCATTAGATATTAATCTAGATAAAAACAAAATCATAAGAAAGAAAAATCAATAGAGAAAAATATAAGTGTTTGAATCCTTGGTGACAAAGCTTTTAGGAGCCCTTAACTCTCATTTGTTAACGCGTTTAAGCCATTTACAATTCTCGATCTGAGGAATAGGTAACTCCTTTAACCTTTCTTTGTATCTTTTTTTATTTATTTTTGTGGTTTTAGTAGTTTAAACTTCCTTAGATTGCATCCTGTTCATCTTTGGTCATTTGAGGTTGTCTTAAAACATATTTAGATAAAAAATGATCTAAATAAATCATTTGAAAACTGAGTTTGGACTAGAGTAGTTGCGTCACGCAACCAATAGATCCGTTACAGATCTGGAAGATGCGTGATGGAACTATTCAGATCCAGAAATTTTATTCCTATACCCAGTAAATAGTTACATCACGCAACCAACGGATCCGTAACGGATCTGGAAGATGCGTGACGGATCTGTTCATGTCCAAAATTTTATTTTTATATCCAGTGTTCTATTTTCTAGATTGTAGATTTAAAACAAATTTCTAATGGATCTGGAGTTTCTAGAGAGTTAGGCACGGAACTACTAGATCCGTCACGGAACTAGGAGTTGCGTGACGCAACTGTTCTAAGATTCTAGAAATAATTTTTGTCTCTTTAAAAAAAATAATAAATTTTGCACAAAATAAAATTTAATTTTTCTAATAAATCCGAAGATGACCAATTATGAACAAATTGCAATTTAATTAAGTTTAGAGTACTAAAATATAATTTTGCATATTTACTTGTATGAATTTTACAATTTTAGGTTGAATGAAAAATGAAATTAAATTTATGGATTTATTAGTAATTTGCATGTTTAGGATTAAATTAAAAATAAAATATTATTTAGATGCTAAATAATAATTATGTATGATTTTGGTTTGTGGTTTTGGGGTTTAATTTTGAATCGGGTAGAATGTATTTTAGGTTCGGTTTGTTGCCCGCCTTGAACCATAAGGCAAGAGCGGGTCCTTTATTTATTTGATTTAATTACTTTGGTTTGAATGATTATGGATGTGATAATTGGACTTGATTGGGACGATTAAATAATTTTCCATATAAGAACTCGGTCCGATTCATTTGGGTTGGGTTTAAGTAAATAAATAATTTGGCTTTTCTAACTAAAATAAATTAGAAATCATAGGTTAAAAGAGGCTGATTTTTCCCAGCGTCAGCTTCCAACGGGTCGGTGTACCCAATTCCCTTACCCAAAATGGCATTGATGCGCCTGACCAGTCTTTTTAATAATTTGGCCTTAAATAAAATTGGGTTTAAAATGGAGTCACTTTTCTTTATAAAATAAAATGGAAAACGGTCCCATTGCCGAAACAATGGGTGGCGACTCAAAAACTGTTTGTAAGACCGATCTATCGGCATCATATCCAATAAAATGTTTTAAAATCACTTTGAATAAAAATAAACAAATAAGAAAGGATGTTTTCGAGCCCGCACCCGGGGGGGGGGGGGGCGAGGTACGAAAACAAGCTAGAACTTGTCTTTTCTTTAGAAAATGATTCTGAAATTGATTTTAGAATTCTAATTTCAGTTTTTAAAGATTCATTTTCAGAATTCAGATTTTTTACATTTTTCTTCAAGATGTTTCAGATTTTCAGAAAATTTATTATTACAATCTTTAAGATCTTTGATTTCTGTAATAAGATCTTTGCATGAAACTTGTTGATAAAAAGCATCTTTCAAATGATTACATTCAGTTTTTAATTTTCTGAAATCCTTCTTTAGAATCTTATGCTTTCTAACAAGCTTTTCAAATTCATTGCAAAGATTATTGTAAGTATCTAGAAGATCATTTTCTGATTTAGGTTCAAAAATACTTACAGTGTTTTCTTCATGCTTTTGGACCGTTGCATCTGTTTCATCGATTTCAACTTTCTGTGTTAAAGTCGGAGTGCTGATTTCTTTGGAGTTAGAATCAATAGTAGCCATCAGACAAATATTAGCTATTTCTTCTTGGTCACTTTGGCTTTCAGAATTAGAATCATCTGAATCACTTCAAGCAGCTACGAATGCTTGCTTCAGCTTCTCTTTCTTTGACTTCTTTTTCAATTTAGGACAATTGGGTTTGATATGTCCGGGCTTGTTGCATTCATAACAAATCACTTTAGAAGGTTCTTTCTTAGGTAAGTGGCTATTTTTAGGTGGAACATTCTTTTTGATAAACTTTTTCTGTGACCTTCCACTCTTTCTATAGAACTTTTTAAATCTTTTAGCAACAAGTGCTAAATCATCACTATCAAGATCGGAAGAACTTTCTTCACTAGAAACTGCTTTCAAAGCCAATCCTTTCTTTTTCTTATCTTCTATAGTCAGAGAAGATTTCATTTCTTCTGAAACAAGAGCTCCTATAAGGTAATCATAAGTAACGGGAGTCTCTTTGTAATTCATCACAGTTCGTATAGAATCACATTTTTTAGGTAGAATTCTAAGGATTTTCTTAACAAGCTCATCTTCTGAAATTTCCTTTCCGAGAGTTCTCAAAGGATTAACTATATTAGTAAATCTAGAATTTAACTCTGCAATAGTTTCTCCTTCCCTCATACTAAACATTTCATATTCTCTCCAAAGGGTATTTATTCTGGATTCTTTCACTCTATTTGTACCCTCATAGGTAACTCTAAGTTTTTTCCAAACTTCTGTTGCAGATTTACATCCAGACACTTTGTTATATTCTGTTGCATCTAAAGCACAATGAAGAATATTAATAGCTTTTGCATTTATAGAAATATCATTCCAATCAGCATTTGTATATTCTTCTTCTGATTTTCTAATTCTCTCATTTTCTACAATTTTCATAAGAATACGAGGACCAGTAATGACATTCCTCCAGCAGTTTATATCAACTGATTTTATGAAATTTTCCATTCTGGTTTTCCAATAAGAGTAATTACAACCATTGAACAAAGGAGATCTAGAAATAGATTGACCTTCTAAAGAAGTAAGAGGAAGTGGGGTTGCCATGGGATCTTATCTCTTAAGCTGTTAAGCTTCGGTAAGTCAAGAGCCAAAGCTTTGACACCAGATTGTGGGTCCCGTATATGAATGGCACAACCCAAGAGGGGGGTGAATTGGGTTTTCTAAAAATAAAAATTTAATTTTAAAACAAAACTCAGAATTCTATTTGCAGCGAAAATTAATGAACTTGTGAAAATAAGTCATTGATTAGAACTACCTCACAATGTTCTGTTCAAAGAAAATAGAAAGACTTTGCGAAGTGCAGCTATTAATTAGAACTGCTTCACAATGTCTTATTTTAATATTAAAACTGCTTTATGACGGAAAGCAATTATGATTAGAACTTCCTCATAAAGTTTAGAAAATCATAAAAGACTGTGTGAGAGACAGTTATCGAGATCTGAACTGCTTCACAAAGTTTTGATCAAGTTTAGAAAATTGATTAGAAACCCAAACAGTGAAATATACTGAAAATAGAAGAACCGTTTAGAACTTGGTATATTCACTGAGCAGAAGTCCAAAGTTCTAATGTTCAGAAAAGATAAAACTTATTTCAGATTAGAACATCAAAACACTAACAACTTTAGCATTTCTAAAATATAAACAGAAATGTGAGTAAAATATTATCAAGCAGAACTTCCAAAAATAAAAAGATCAACACAATGATTTATAGTGGTTCGGCACTGTTGACGCGTAATTTTATGCCCCACCTGGCCCAATGATGATATGAGGACAAGGGATAAGGTTTCATGATTAACCAGAAGTGTTTGAACCAAAAATTGAACCAAACCGCCCAAAGGAGCTTGACCCGCGTTAGGGCTGCGTCACGCAGCTAGGACCTGCGTGACGGCACTCTTAGCTGCGTCACGCAGCTCTAACAGGGCTGACACCTCTGGCGCGCGCCCGTGCAACGGCCCGCACTGTTTGTATGGATACGCGGCAACTGTACGAAAAGTAAGTCGCTTCACGCAGCTTACGGGTGCGTCACGCAGCTCCTACCTGTGTGACGCGACTATGCTCTGTTGCCCTAGCCATATAAATACAACATTTTGCAGCAAAAACGGGACTTTTGACATTTTTGCTCTCATTTCCTCTAAAAAGATAACCTTTTGAGTTTAAGTTTTTGATTAACGACTAGAGCTTTTCCTCAAGAACTCAACTGAGTAAACTTGAGGAAGATCAAGTCATAGATATTTTAGGTTTAAGATAAAAAAAAATATATAAAAAGATAAGAAGAGGAAAAGAGAGGGAAAAAAAAAAGGGAAAACGATTTATTTTTATGAAAGAACCTGGTAATCACGCTTCTGGGATCGTGAAACGTTATTTCTAAACCAATATCAGTGCATGCAGTCCTCAAATCTGAGGGCTAGGTAACGATTCTAACTTTTCCTTTTCATTTATAGCATTTTATCTCCTAAAAATCTCATTTTCATAGTGTTTAGTTGACCCATTATTGATAAAACGTAAGTTTGCCCATTGTTGAACTCTTCTGGATTGATTCTAGTCACTTTTAATAAGAAGAACAAGTAGAAAAGAGTAGTTTGAAAGGTAGTTGCGGACCAGAGTAGCCGCGTCACGCAGCTACTACCTGCGTGACGCGACTGCTCATGTCCAAAAAGCCCTTAGTCCGGACTAGACCACCTACGTGACGCAGCTGTTCGCGTATTCAGCTTCTATTTTGTTTTATATTTTTATTTAATGTTTCGATGTAAATAAATAATTAATATGTCCGAGTATTTTTAAATAAGTCACAAACAGCTCTGTCACGTAGCTAGGAGTTCCGTCACGCGACTGTTCTTTATAGAACAGCTGCGTGATGCAACTGTTCTAGTCTACAGGACCATAACCGGAGTTCCGTCATGCGACTGTTCTTCATAGAATAGCTGCGTGACGCAACTATTACAAGTCTCAGAATAAAAAAATAAGAGTTGCGCCACGCGACTAGATTTCAGTCCCAGGCTACTTTTATTATTGTGTCTTAATTCCATTTCATTTAATAGATTTCTAAGTTCAATCTGGGAAATAATCAATAATGGGCAAATTGAGTTTTAATCAAGCCAAGTCAATTAATCTATTGTGATTTTGGCATTTTTGAGATTTAATATTTGCTATTTCATTTTAATTATATTATTAAACTCGGATTGTGGCCCGCTTTTAACCATAAGGCAAGAGCGGGTCTTTTAATTTTATTTGATATGTATGGTAGATGAATGATGGATGTGATGCTTAATTTATGAATGAATGCAATGAATGTTTCATTTAGGACGATTAAGTAATTTTTCACATAGGAACTCGGTTCGATTTGTTCGGGTTGGGTTTAAATAATTGGCTTTTTCTAAAATAAAATCAATTAGAAATCGTAGATGAAAAGAGGCCGGTTTTTCCGGGCGTCGGCTTCCAATGGGCCGACGTACCTAATTCCCTTACCTAGAATCGTACTTCGTACGCCTGACCAGTTTTCTTTCAAATAATAGGCCTTGAATAAAATTGGGTTAAATGGAGTCATTTTTGTAAAATAAAATTGGAAACGATCCCATTGCCGAAATAATGGGTGGCAACTCAAATGGTTTATAAGACCGATTCATCGGCATTGTACATCCAGAAGATTTTTATCACCTTTTTCCAAATAAGAAAAATAAAACAAAACAAAATAAAAAGATGTTTTCCGAGGTCCTTCCGGGGTTTTGGGATCTCTTGGGCGAAAACAGTTTGGCGACTTCACTGGGGATTTTGCACCCATTAATCCCCGGTTATTTTTTAATAAATAATTTAGTCACTGCAATTAGGAATTGACTCTAAAAACCTACCTTTCTAAATAAAATTGGTTAGAAAAGCCGACGGAAAATTAATTAATCGTCCGTATATGTTTAATTGCTTTCCTTTTCCTTCTATAGGATTTTTACATTCATTCGCATTTCTCTCTTCTCACCTCATTCTACCCATACTACCCTTCGGTACTGGTGTTAAGTTTGACGGTGGATCTAGCCTAAACCTTGCGTTTTAGGTGCATCCATCCGAGAATTAACATTACTACCAACCGCAAGCCTAGTACCTTAAAGGTGCGTCAAAAGGAGTAAAGCTAGACTTTGTTAAACCCAATAAGACTAAAGCTAGTGCACATAGTTAAAAGCCTTAGTTACTTCCCCTAAGGTGCACCCGATTCTGTTTGCTGTTGTTGTGCCGCATTCATTTCCGAGAGTTTATATCGTCAATCTCAAAACCCCCTGTTGGTTGTCGAGATTAGACCAATTCCTAGGAAATAGATGTCGAAATTTTTACCAACGGAATCCGTGTGTGGGAGAAATAACGTTGGAAGGCATGCATTTCCCAACTCCCGTTCCCCTGTTTGATATAAGCTGTACATATGTTGTGACATTCACACATCACGTAACATTTTCTTTTTCAGCCATGCATTAATAAGAGCCAATGTTCGGTATGGACATTTGACCTTGGTCTTGAGACTGGATTTCAAATTCTTTTTGAATAATATTATGCAATCACTTATAGTGAATCAATACCCAAAAGAAAAGGGAGATATAAGAGGGTTGCAATTCCTTTGTACTTTTACATTTCCCGCATTATCTGAAAATAAGTGAGAGATTACTGAATTTTGTAACAAAATAAAATGAAAATCCTACTTGGGACCATATGTTCCAAGGCAAAAAGTAAGGATGCAACAAGAAAAATAAAATAGCAAAAATAAAGTCCCGCTCGGAAATTCTTTCGTCCCGAGGCAAAAGTTAGGGATTTGAGAGAAAATAGTTGATCGTAAATCCAAAAGGGACGGTCGACGACAGATAATGCCCGAAATGTTCAAGTACAAAATAAGTTATTGACATGTTATTCATATCGAATTTTTGGTCCAGTCGTCGAAATCGAGATCTTATTTCCATGCTGACCTTAGCACATTAGAAATGCATTTCTCATCCTATGTGCTTCCATTTTTGCATGCATACATACAGGACCCCTTTAACTCAGAAATCTTTTGTCAGAATTGATCTTCCCCGGGAAATTGCTTCGAGAGTTTGGCAACAACATCCTGGTCAACGTTTAGTCAGAACATCCCCAATCCCCGAGTTTGTTCCGGTTAGTTCAGTAAGTTATTCAAGTTCATCAGATTCAGAACCCGATTCAGATCCAGTAGAGATGGCAGATGATATAGGAGAAGAGCCCGGATTTTCGCAAGCTCAGATAAGGACCATTGCTCAGATTGTAGCCGCTGCTCTCGCTCAAGATAGGGCCCAAAACCAAAATACTCCCCCTTCTAGTAGCCATCCTGTGGTTGAAGAGAGGCAAATGCCAGATCCTGTATCAGATAATCAGACCTCTGTGGGAAATACCACCCCTGTCGAGAATGATGTGCTCAAGCAACTTGCCGAGCTGAAGGAAAGATTTGACAAAATGGCTGCAGTTAAAGAGAAAGACCCGGTCACCAACTTTCATATAACCGAGTATGTTTTGCACCCAACCAGTTCTGCCTCATTTAAGACATTCAAACATACCATATTTGAAGGAGACAATGATCCCCGTTCTCACCTGTCCGAATTTCTCCGAGTCTCTCAGATGAATCGGTACAACGAGGAAGATGTTTTGCGAGCATTCCCACAAACATTACACAAGGACTATCGGAGGTGGTATGATGGTCTAGATGAAGAGGTTCAGAAGAATTGGATCAAACTGCAGACTGCTTTTCTCAAGCATTTCAAAACCGATGAGAGTGATGAGTTCGGTTTGTGCGACTTGGAAAATTTAAGACACGGGAAGGACGAGAGCTTTTCTGACTACTATAGGAGATGGAGGACAAAATTGTATAGAGTTCAGACAAGGCCAAAAGACAAAGAGCTGATCAGAATCTTCAGCAGGAGCTTGTTACCCTTCTTTAAGGAAAGAATGTTAACCCAGCCTCTCACCGATTTTTCTTTGGTTCAAAGTGCTGGTTTAAACATCGAGGAGCTGTACAAGGAAGAAAAGAAGAAGAATAGAGGGTTTGGCAACTATCGAACTTCTTATGGTGACAGAGGTGCCGGAGGCAGCAATCAGAACCAGTCGGGGAACAGTAATGTCATAGTGGGGGCAGTCAATGAGAGAACTAGAAGAGAGTTCACTGATTTAGGAAGACCCTTGAGCACAGTGTTAAGATCATGCATCAAGAATGGAGTGCTGTCAAAGCTGCCAGTCGACCCGACTAAACCCGTGCGAGGGAGGTATATGGACCGAAATTGTGATTATCATCAGTGCAAAGGGCATTCAACTGATGAATGTTTCAAATTGAGGCACGATATTCAGGATTTGATTGACAATGGGAAGATTACCAAGCCTTCCGACAAGAGCAAGCCAAGTACCAAGAACAACCCGCTTCCCCAATATCAATATAATTATCCATCCTGTAAGACTCAGGCAGGAGGATCAGTCAATGCGATCGGGAGTGGATTGCCAGAAGAGGTAGTATTGGCCGAAGCAGAATGGGAAGAGCGAATGTGCGCAATGTTGAATATATGGGATGACTGCAGTAGCGACGAGGAAGAAAAGGCGCCACTAAAGATCGAAATCGAGAAAAGCATCACAGTACAAGTGGGTGATGTGCCGGAGGATGAAGATGAACAGCTCCAGCTCGCAATTCAAAAGAGCTTAGCCGACCAAGAAGAACAGTGGTACTACAGCAGTGAAGAGGAAGTGAACGAAGTAGGTGTTCAGAGCTTGACCCGGAGTGGGTGAGTATATAATCCCGAGAGCAGTATGCAGGCTAAGGGAAAGGAGATTGCAGTTGACGGAATAAAGAAGAGAATGACAGAGAAAGGCGGAGAGGAGCCGAAAGAGAAAAAGAAAGAGGAAGAGGTAGCCAAAGGGCAAAAGAAGACTGTCGCGATTGGAGAAAGCAGTCAGAATAAGGCACCTAGTGGGGTGACCGCCAATTCAGTACTGAGTCAATTGCAGAAAACAAGAGCCGATATTTCGATATAGGACTTGCTGATAGCGTCCAAGGAGCATAGAGAAGCTTTACTTGAAGCCATGACTTTTGTTAGGGTGCCGGCCCGGATTCAAAGTGTTGATACGATCAACGTGCTACAACGGAGAATAGGCGAGGTCACTTTCTTTGACTCAGATCTCCCACTAGAAGGAAGAAACCACTGTAAGCCACTGTATATTCAGATTGCCGTCAATGGACGTGATTCCTGGAACGTGATGGTGGATAATGGATCAGCACTGTGTGTATGCCCGTTGAAAATGCTGTCTAAGTTTAAAATTGAAGAGTCTGAACTCGAGCCATCAAATATGGTGGTCAAAGCTTATGACAACACCATGAGGAATGCAAAAGGGACCTTCAAAGCGAAGATATCCACAGGGGCAGTGGAAAGCTGGGTAGACGTAGTTGTGCTTGACATTTTAGCCAACTATGCTCTTTTGTTGGGAAGACCCTGGCTTCATCCTTTGGGTGCAGTTCCATCCACCTTGCACAGAAAAGTAAAAATTCCCTCGGGTATGGATGTGGTGACAATCAATGCGCAAGAGGATCTGAGTGTGGCAACAGTGGAAGGTTTAGAGTTGGCGGTACTGTTATCGGGTTTTCAAGTGGCTGTGATTGATGCGCCCCCCACCAAGAGCAAGAGTGCAGTGAATACAATGAATCCTTTTTCGAGAAAGATGATGAAGAAGATGAATTGGCAGTACGACAAAGGCTTGGGTCAAGAGCTGCAAGGAAGGTTTGAACCACTCTCATCGGCATTGGGACAGCAGGACAAGCGCGGATTGGGTTATTCTGAGAACCAGAAGAAGGAGAAGTATGAGATTCGGTCTCCGGTCAGAGGGTCGAATATGAATCATATCTTCTTTGTTCCACAAGCTGAAGGAGAATTCCAAAGCAGAGGAAAGACTTATCCCGGCCTGGAGATATTCATGACTGATTATGAGGAGAAGCTGATTAGGTCCCCTGAACCTTCCTTGGAACAGCTGGTGGATGGAACCGAGTTTATGGTGTGTATGACAGAAGCAAGCACCGAATCTGAGCGGTCAAAGCGGATATCTGAGTTTGAAGATTTTTTGGGGATTGGGGATGAAGCTTCAAAGTTGGTGTAAGAACAGAAGGCCAAGACGCGGATCCTCCAATCAGTTTTAGTCGCTGAAGATGCTGAAGAGGCAGAGAGGAAGGTGTTGAAGATGAAGCTAACTGAAGAAAAGATAGAAGCTACCCCGGCGAAAGGAGAAGAAGTCGCAGATGCCGATGAAGTGATTCAGGCGATAAGGAATACTTGTAATAAATGTATTGAACAGGCAATTAATCCTGTATTTTATTTTTCTGATCCTTGTTTTGAGAACACTATGGATGGTTTTCCTCTTTTATTTCAATCAATGGAAGTGAACTTTGACTATTTGTTTTCTTGTTTTCCTGATTGTCACGTTCATGGCATTGATTATACCACTCGCATATTTGACATAAATGCATTGCATCATTTTGCATTTAATTTAAGCACCGCTGAAGATCCTAAAATAATCGAAATCAGATCAGACTTAAACCTGAGCTCAGACAGGATCTTCAAGAATGCATTAGAAGAAATTTAGAGGTATTTGCCTGGAGCTATGCGGACATGCCAGGAATCGACAGATCAATAGCAGAACACTTCATTCCTACAGATCCAAATGTTAAGCCAGTAAAACAGAAAAGGAGAAGGGTCAGACCAGAGTGGCAGGACAGGATCAAAGCTGAAGTTTAGAAGCAGTTGGACGCGGGATTCTTAGAAGTAGTTCACTATCCGGAATGGTTGGCAAATATAGTCCCAGTGCTGAAGAAAGACAGGAGGATAAGGGTCTGTGTTGATTACAGGGATTTGAACAAAGCCTCACCTAAGGATGACTTTCCACTTCCGCACATAGATGTTTTAATCGACAGTGTTGCCGGAATGGGATGTTGTTCTATCATGGACGGATTTTCCGGATATAACCAGATACTGATGGCTTTAGTGGACAAACACAAGACGGCCTTCACCACAGATTTTGGAACCTTTTGCTATAGGGTGATGCCATTTGGACTGAAGAATGCCGGGGCAACATGCCAGAGAATGGCTACAACATTATTTCATGATATGATCCATAAAGGGTTGGAAGTATATGTAGATGACATGGTGATCATGACAAAAACGCAGGAAGAACACGCGGAGATGCTGGAGAAGTTCTTCGCACGGGTCAAGCAGGATAACTTGAGACTCAATCCCAAGAAGTGCGTATTTGGAGTGACAAAAGGAAAGTTGTTAGGCTTCGTCGTAGGACCTAACGGGATTGAGGTTGACCCAGACAAAATAAAAGCCATTCAGGATATGGAACCGCCAAGGACAGAACGTCAGGTGAGAAGCTTCTTAGGTAAGATTCAGTACATCAGCAGGTTTATTTCGAGCTTATCCATCACTTGTGCTCCAATTTTCAAGCTGCTAAAGAAGAACCAGCCAGTTAAGTGGAACGAAGACTGCCAGAAAGCCTTTGACCACATAAAGAAATATCTGATGAATCCACCGGTGCTTAGTTCACCTAGACCAGGAGAACCTCTAATCTTGTATTTGTCCATAGAAGATACGAGAGTCGGAGCAATGCTGGTACAGCCGGACGCCGCTGGAGTAGAAAAGGCAATCTACTACATTAGCAAGAAACTACTGCCTATAGAGGAGAACTACAATCTGATAGAGAAAACGTGCATGGCAGTAGTATGGTCAATAAAGAAGTTAACACCTTACTTTGACTCCTTCAAGGTCACTTTTTGTCTCCAAAATTGATCCTCTGAAATATCTGCAGAGAACGCCTACTCTAGAGGGACGATTGTCTAAATGGTTGATTCAGATGTCTAGTGTGGACGCGGACTTTATAACGAAGAAAACGGTCAAAGGCCGGGCTGTAGCATAATTCTTGGCAGAGAATCCAATTACAAGCGATGAACCTAGGGAATTGGAATTTCCAGATGAACAGCTACTACGTGTCGAAACAGGAGCATGGAGATTGTATTTTGATGGATCGGCCAACAGAAATGGAGCCGGAGCTGGTATTGTGATAGACGCACCTAATGGTGAGATTACCACGATGTGCAAGAGACTGATGTTCCCGGTCACTAATAACATGGCTGAATACGAAGCATGCATCATGGGGATGGAAGCTCTCCTTGCATCCGGCGCTAAGGAGGTCGAAGTGATAGGAGATTGGTTATTGAACATGCTAATGAGAGATGGAAGGTAGAAGAAGAAAGACTGAAGCCCTATGTTGAGTACTTGTTGAAGAAAGCAGCACTATTCGACAAGATCACTTTCACTCACATAGGAAGAACCTATAACAGAATTCCAGATGCCTTGGCAAATTTAGCGTCGGCTTGGCAAGATTTGAGCAAGGTTCTGAAGAAACCATTATCATTACCGCAGCCAATATACCGTGCTATAAAGAACATTTTGTGAACCAGGTAGAGTCCGAGGAAGAACCATGGTTTACGGATATTCTGAGGTATATGAAAGACGGTACTTTTTCTGATGATGCTACAAAAGAAGACCGTACAGTTCTTAGGAAAATGGCTTTGAATTATGTTTTAGCCGATGGTGAACTCTACAGAAGAGCTTGGGATGGGATGTTGCTGAGATGTGTGAGTAAGCAAGAGGGAGCAGACATAATGAGGAAGGTGCATGAAGGAGTTTGCGGTACTCATTTAAGTGGCATGAGCCTAGCAAGAAAAATCATGAGGCAAGGTTATTTCTGGATACAGATGGAAGGTGACTGTGTTCAGTATGTGCGTCATTGCAAAGCTTGCCAATACCATGACAATAAAAGCCACTTACCTGCTGTTGAACTCCATCCAACAACTCCTTCTTGGCCTTTTTCCGCATGGGGCATAGACGTCATCGGCAAAATCTCACCTGCAGCATCGAATGGCCATCAGTACATATTGGTCGCAGTTGACTACTTCTCTAGATGGATTGAGGCTCAATCTTATAAAACTTTAACCGCCAAGCATGTGGCTAGATTCATTGAACAGAACATTTTCTATCGCTATGGTGTTCCCCATCACATAGTTACAGATAATGGATCTCACTTTCAAGCAGATGTTGGTCTATTACTCTATAGATACAAGGTTGAGCACCATCATTCTTCTCCTTATCGCCCTCAGGCTAATGGTGCAGTAGAAGCTGCGAATAAAGAGATCAAAAGAATCCTGTTGAAAATGTGTGAAAGGTACAGAAGCTGGGCTGAGAAACTTCCTTTCGCGCTCTGGGGGCATCGTACTACGTTCAAATCAGTAAATGGAGCCTCTCCTTTCGAACTTGTATATGGAATGGAGGCAGTGTTACCAATAGAGCTCGAAAAGAAGTCTCTCAGGGTTCTGGTAGAAGCTGGTCTGACCGAAGAGGAATGGGTCAAAAAGAGGTATGAAGATTTGGCGCTCTTGGACGGAAGAAGGCTGAATGATCGATTCCAGGATCAGATGAGAAAAAGGAGGATTTCTCGCTTCTATAACAAACGGGTACATCCAAGAGCCTTAAAAAACGGAGACTTGGTGTTAATCAGATTGTTAGACCATGAAGCCCAACATCATCCTGGTGGGAAATTCAAACCCAACTGGCATGGACCGTTCAGAATTCAGAAGTTACTGGCAAAAGGCGCTGCTGAATTAGTCACCATGGAAGGGGAGCCTATCAACTGGATTGTCAATCAAGACCAAATAAAAAGATTCTACATCTGAAATGATGATTTCGGTTAAAAAAAAAAAAAAGAGGCTAAGTTGAAAACCCGAAAGGGCGGCTTAGGCAAGAAATAAGCTTGCTAGGTTGAAAACCCGAAAGGGCGGCCTAGGCAAAAGTTAGAGTGCGAATATAAATAAAATAAAATTTTCGGGATCGACGCGTGGTGCTTAGTTTAAATCCGGAATCCATGCATGCGTTCGTGACAAATGTATGATTGGTCGACCAATGCCATCAACTTAACTCGAAGGAGAATAGGAAATCGAATAGTTAGAGCAAATGACCATTGTATTAGAACAAACTCTCTTTACTTCTGTATAATGTTGAAAAGAAGTAAGATCAATAAAGGATATGAATTTCAAAATTTATCTTTTGTCCCGGGGTTGTGGTCAAAGAATGCAAGACCTCCCTCTCTGCTTATTTGAACAAAGATCGACTCACTTGGTCTAAAATTTTTCGGCTGTTGGTCCCGCCCAAACAATGAAAACCTTTAAGACATTGATCGAAGGAACGAGCACCATTTTCTCGATAATTTCCCGGAAAGATCAATATAAAATCTTGAATAAACCTTAGTACGCATATAGGTTCATGCATACATAAAGGAGTTACATTTGTTATTTTTTGTCTGATTTGTGCAGGTAATAAAAGGGTTAACCCATTCTTTGTTATTTCTCAGTGTAAACTTTTATCTTTATTAAATAATTCATTTTTATGAGAATTTCCTTACTGATCCAGGGGGCAGGAGACCCAAATAACTAACGTAACAAATAATTTCGAAAGAAAAGTTTTGTTGTTTGGTGTTGTCCATGTATGCAGGAATTAATAAAGGCAGAACTAGCAAATTCATTGATTCAAAGAAAGCAATAACAACATTTATTTCAGTAAGGGCTACCGTCAGACACCGATCCTTGCAGAACCTAACATCTTCATGGGGTAAAAAACCAGTTCACATACTCGGGTGTCACAGTGTCCTGCATCACTCCTTCACCTAGGTACCTGGTGTTTCGGTTTCGCCAACGGTCAGCCAAATTGGTCAGCAAATGCAGCGTCATAAGACCACTCTCGAAGTTATGAATCCTGTGAACGCGCTGTATCATACCGTATTGACGGCTGATCCTGTCTGGAAAATAGGCCATGGAACGGTCTAGACTAGCGTACAACACATAATTGAGATTCATGCTTCCAATAGTGACCAGCCTAATCCTCCACCAGGGACAAATCCACCGAATTGTCGGGTTATCCCTAAAGTCAAAATGTCCTCGAGTCCGGGACCGAAAGTTGGCAGGACCATAGGTTGGAATCAAACGAGCAGGGACTGGGAGAAGTAGACTTAACTTGTCTAGAGCCCAGGCCTGCAGCAACATGGGACAACCACGATGATGAACATTAAAATTGGTGATATGAAGGGCGATATCCCTTACCCAGCACATCGTTTCTCCCATGATCATCATGAAAACAGTATGATGGTACAATTGCATATCACGAACAACTGGCAGAAGTTGGAAATCTCCAATTCTGGGTTGACGATTCTTCATGACATACGCATTCAGCAACAAGAAGCAACAAGCTCAAATCCAAGAAGGATCCACATCCATAGACAGAACCTTGTTAAGAAAAGGCTCTAAAGGAAGACCCTGATCCGTGTTTATGCCATCAGGAAGGTAAACCGGACACAAGGCCATGATCTCAGCTAGATCATACCTAGGACCTGGGGGCAGGGCCGGAGTTTCATTTTGTTCAGGATGATGGTCCATCACAGCGCATAGTTCCTCATAGGTCGGAGTTATTTCAACGTCTTCAAACCGGAAAACCATGGTGTTAGGATTGAAGTGTGCAACGAACCAAGACAGGAAACCATGGTTAGGTTTTAAGTCTTTGAAATATTTCAGCCAGGCGAGTTGATTCATAGGAGGAATTTGCCACAGGTCATCAGAGATGGATTGGACAAAGGATGAGACTTGGTTTCTAAAGGCCATGGAAAAGGGTTATTCCAGAGAATGGTCTGTGTTGAATGATCGGATGTGAAGGAGGTGTGAAGTAAAACCCCCATTTGTAGAAAAGTGAAAGGACTAATGAGCGAAGCCTCGTCATCACTCGACTTAATGTCCACTGACGAGAGTAGTTGGAGAGGTATTTCTGCATGGACTGCTTGGGTTGATGAGCATTTAAACCTGCATTGATCAATAAGAAGGACGATTGGTACAATAAAGAGGCTGAATCTTTATGACCGCATCAACAACCTTGTCAGGTAAGCACTACGACCCATTTCTATTTAGTAATGGATATTTGTCATATCTCATTTTAAATCCATTATTTTTGTTCTTTATTTATTTACTTATTCCTTTTTTATTTCATTTATAATAAATTGGTTCATGGACCACTAACAAGGCGGACCGCTTTTGTAAATAAACAGGACATCGCCCTCTTTTTCGTGTTTTTGTATTTGTGTTTTATTTTTGCAGGAACAAGACTTCACAGCTGTAAAATATAAACACATGCTACAATATAATAAAAGTAGAGTATTATAAAAATGTAAATAATATCATAAAAATAATGATATAACTGTACAACCATCCAAAAAAAATAATAAAAAAAAACTAATAAATATCCAAAATGTTCAAAGATGTCAAAAATGGATGAGACGCGGAGCAGGACTACCGCTGCCTGCGGCTCAGACCAGCAACAGCCAGATGGGGTGGAGATGGTGGCGTATCATCGGAAGCAGAGCCATCCTCATCCTCCTCGGAAGAGTCGAGCGGAATCCCCTCTATCTCTAATCTCGTCCGAAGCCGGTCCACCTCCGCCTGAAGCCGGCTCACGGCGCTGGACTGACGGGACTGATGCCTCCGCAGTCTCCCATTCTCTAATTCCTGTAAAAACAGACATATGTAAGAAGGTTTACCAAATAATGAGAAGCGAAAGGGTAAATGTGTGTAAAATTCATACCAGCTCATGCCGCTCGGAGTACAGCCGACCAATGTAGGATCGGGCAAACCCGAACCGCTGGCAGATCTCCTGATACCTCTGGGCCGGCACCTGCAAACAAGAAAAATCCATGAAAAGGATATTCAGGTAAAGTGCTCTTAACTTTGTAAATTCTATTTATAACTTACATGTGTAGTGTGCTCAGGGTCCAGCTGCACCGGAGGAGGAGCCTGCCGAAGATTAGCAGGAATGATGATGCCCGATCCAAGACCTAGGCCAGGATCCAGCACCACCTCCATGCCCGGCGGGAACGGTACGTCACCCAAAACTACACCGGCCGATCCAGCCGGAGCAGCCGCACCACCCGCCTCAATCACCGCCTCCGCCCGATAGTAAGCCGCAGTCTTGTGCGTCTTCCGCTCCTGCATTGAGTTACAGAAAGTAAAGATATCAGTGGTCTGAAACAGTGAAAATAATAATGAAAGTAAAAAAAAAAAGGGAGACTAAAGATCAGAAAGTCACCTGAGTATACTCGAGAATCTCGGGAAGCCGCGCCTGCATCCGAGAGGCGAAGTAAGAGGGGAAATCACCGACGGACAGAAAATCGTTCGCTGAGAAGCCCCTATACTCCACCTCCAAGTCCTCCCCGGTCATGCCCTCCAGGAGACACATATGCCGAGGAGGGGCATGAGGCACCCTCCGCTGTGCTGGAGCTACCGGAGTGTCGAAAACTCTCTCTCCGAGGAAGTATCGGTCGACCCAGTATCCTCGCATCAGCAGCCTCGATCGGGTGTGCAACTCCGCCACCTCCCGGCCCGGGTAGGTCCTCCAGGCCTCGCAATCCCATGGAGTCAGGGACAGCTACAAAAGAAGAAGAAGTCAGTATTTGTTGTGCATTAAAATAAAAAGAGAAGAAGATAAGCTAAATATTCAGAGGTTCTGTTTGTACTCACATCAGACACCTCCCGGTCATTAAGGAAGCTCCGCCAGTACTCGGGATCCTCGCCACTGGCATAAGTGTGATGACAGTGGGCCAGATAGCGGGGAATCCTCCTGGACTCGACCGGAGAGTCGCCACTCGGACCGCCAGGATAGATGCAGTACTCATAGGACCATACCTGCAGCAGAGAAAGAAATGATATCAATTAGTTGAACAGTTGACAATGGCAAATAAAAAGCTAAAGAGTGAAAGAATGTTACCTGCAGAGGCCGGATAAACCGCCAGTTCGACTCACCGCTACCACGGGTCCAGACATCCAGACCGTGATAGAGATGAGCCAAACCGAGTGTGGCCCAGTCGAAGGACCCGACCTGGCTCAGATCCCGTAGACATGCCAGCACCGCCGGGTCTCCCTTATTCTGGGAGGTGCACAGCAGCTGAGACGAGATGATGTAAAATAAGAAGGACCGAGCAGCCTGGTCCCTCTCCTCCTGAGTATACGCAGGAGCAGCAGGTCGGGCCTCCTCCGGCAACTCCCACCAAGCCTCCAAGCGGGTCCTGATCCTCTCGGCCCAGAACCGGAAGACCATCTCATAGGACATACATCCCTGTACGGTGTACCGAGCCTGTGTGGTGACACCGAGTAGAGAACGGACCAGCTGAGCCCCGAGAGTGGCCGTCTAATACCGAGCATCCAGTGGGGGAACCGGGCTGGTGAAGCGAAGGCCGGTAATGGCAGCGTAGTCCACGGGTGTGAGAGTCATCTCGCCAAACCCGAACACGAAGGTGTGCGTGCAATCGTTCCACCGCTCCATCAATGCATATCGCATAGCGGGCAGAAAACGAGGCTGGGTGCGGCGTAACCCTGCGGCATAATCTCTGAAACCAGCGGCGACGACCCGGGCTCGCATAGGAGGGTCCAATAAGTCCCAAAAAGCGAAAGCATCAGTGGCCGATCCACCCGTGCGGGCCTTGCCCAGATTAACCTGTAAGAAAAAAATTTCAATTCCAATAAATATGATACTAACAATTATTTATCTTCTTCTATGGCAGGAAAAATGAAAAGACTAAGTGTCGGTTTGAACCATAGCTGCGTCACGCAACAACAAAGCCGCGTCACGCGTCTTCACAGTCGCGTCACGCAGCTTTGCCCAAGTTGCGCACTTAAAAGCATAGCTGCATAGCGCATCTCAGCACTCGCGCCACGCCACTCCACAGCTGCGTCACGCAACTGTTTGAAATATGTTACCCTAAGAACAGATGCGCCACGAAACCACGAAGTCGCGTCACACAACTGTTCAAGACTCTTCCTCGTTGACGAACAGTCGCGTCACGCAACTGTTCTTCCAAAGAACAGCTACGTGACGCAACTGTCTAAGGTACACAGCAATTCAATTTCAACCTAATTTCACTATGTTTGTGTTGTTTTCATGCACATTTCAGGGCAAAATCAAGTCGCCTAGAACTACCAACAATCAAATGACAACAAATCAAGTTCTAACGCAATAAAAAGGGTCAGTTCTAAAGTTCAAGGCGAGCTAGGGTTTCTGGCGTCTCGAACAGTTGCATCACGCAACTGTTCCCACAGGAACAGCTGCGTCACGCAACTGTTCATGGAAGCACAACCGCGCCACGCAACTCCTACCAGCGTGACGCGACTGTTGACGCAGGCATAAACATAAAAATATAGTCCTATTGCTACAACTGTGGATCAAAAGCGGTAAAAAAAAAACATAAAAAAGAGAGAAAGGAATTTTGTACTTACCTCGGACTGAAAGCTGCACATTCAGCTCGTCTCGTACCTGACCGGGAACTCCGTACCCGGCGACGGCAGAAGCTGCAACGGTCGTGTCCCGGGGGTCAACGGATTCCGGCTCACCGGCACCGGTTCGGCATCAAATGTCGGGATATCGGGTAGGGCCCCGAGGGTCTCCATCTCCGGAGTATAGGCGGAGGCAGGGATTTCTAAAAGCTGAGACATCGTTTTCGGTTAAACAGTTTAGAGAATTTTCAATTGCTTAGGGTTTGTGATAGGTGAAAGTGAATCGATTAAGAATGAAAGTTACTTATAGTAGACAAGATGGGCCCAAGCCTACTCTTCCAAGCCCAAAAAGAGCATTGGGCCCATGATCTCTTTTCGAGCCCAACAGGCCCACACGACCCATTTCAAAAGCCCACAACGGTCCACTTCGACAATTTGACGTCGATGTGCGACTCGTACACTTCAGCAATTTTCGTCTACTCACCGCACAGGGGACAGGACATCAAATTGCCCAGATTACCCTCAGGTAAGTTTTCTTCCAACCACTGTATCATAAAAGGTATTCTGTTAAATCGTTTATGCCGAAATTTTTGCTAAAATTTTTGCAAGGTGGATATTTTTGGTCCTAGGTCGGAACTCCGGAATGGGGGCAAAAGTACAACCTTTTGCCTTAATACGAATCCTTTTTCATAATTAATGCATGGGAACATGTGATGTTCCAATATTTTTCTAACAAGAGACAAGGTTCGTTTGCATACGGATATTGCTCTTTTCCTTCTGGTGAACAATTTTTCAGGCCAACCGATGATGTTTTTCGAAGCCGATAGGTCTTACTGATTAGTGATGGTGCATTGCGAAGCTAATCAGGACAATTTCAATTTCCGATCAGTGATGATGTATTGCGAAGCTGCTCGGGTTTTCTTCCCCAGTCAATGATGTTGAGTTACGAAGTTGACCAGGGTAAAATCAAGGTCTTTCGAGCCGATCAAACTGAGCCTCGAAGATACCTTTTCAAAACCGACTGTAGCCGACAAAGTCGATCAAACCGAGCTGAGTAGGTGGCCAGATCAAAGTCCTTCAAGTCGATCAAACCGAGCTTTGAAGACTTTGTCATTAAATCAACGTCTTTCGGGCCGATCAAACCGAGCCTCGAAGATGTCTTTTCAGATCCAACGGGAGCCGACAAAGCCGATCAAACCGAGCTGAGAAGGTGACCAGTTTTTCAGTCCAAAATCCTTCAGGCCGATCAAACTGAGCCTCGAAGGTGTTTTCAAAGCCAATCAAACTGAGCTTTGAATTTATTCACATATTTGATGGAAGCCGACAAAGCCGACCAAACTGAGCTGAGAAGGCGTCCAGAGGATTAACTCAGCATCTTTCCAAGCCGATCAAACCGAGCTTTGGGAGTGATTGCCTGATAGAAGGCGCGTCAATGGACCACTTTAACATTAATTGTTTATACAATTAGTGATAAAGTGGGGGGGCAAACTGTTGACGTGTAATTTTATGCCCCACCTGGCGCAATGATGATATGAGGACAAGGGATAAGGTTTCACGATTAACCAGAAGTGTTTGAACCAAAAATTGAACCAAACCACCCAAAGGAGCCTGACCCGCGTTAGGGCTGCGTCACGCAGCTAGCACCTGCGTGACGGCACTCTTAGCTGTGTCACGCAGCTCTAACAGGGCTGACACCTCTGGCGCGCGCCCGTGCAACGGCCCGCGCTGTTTGTATGGATACGCGGCAACTGTACGAAAAGTAAGTCGCTTCACGCAGCTTACGGGTGCGTCACGCAGCTCCTACCTGCGTGACGCGACTATGCTCTGTTGCCCTAGCCATATAAATACAACATTTTGCAGCAAAAACGGGACTTTTGACATTTTTGCTCTCATTTCCTCTAAAAAGATAACCTTTTGAGTTTAAGTTTTTGATTAACGACTAGAGCTTTTCCTCAAGAACTCAACTGAGTAAACTTGAGGAAGATCAAGTCATAGATATTTTAGGTTTAAGATCAAAAAAAATATATATATAAAAAGATAAGAAGAGGAAAAAAAAAAAAAAAAGGGAAAACGATTTATTTTTGTGAAAGAACCTGGTAATCACGCTTCTGGGATCGTGAAACGTTATTTCTAAACTAATATCAGTGCATGCAGTCCTCAAATTTGAGGGCTAGGTAACGATTCTAACTTTTCCTTTTCATTTATAGTATTTTATCTCCTAAAAATCTCATTTTCATAGTGTTTAGTTGACCCATTATTGATAAAACATAAGTTTGCCCATTGTTGAACTCTTCTGGATTGATTCTAGTCACTTTTAATAAGAAGAACACGTAGAAAAGAGTAGTTTGAAAGGTAGTTGCGGACTAGAGCAGCCACGTCACGCAGCTACTACCTGCGTGACGCGACTGCTCATGTCCAAACCCTTAGTCCGGACTAGACCACCTGCGTGACGCAGCTGTTCGCGTACTCAGCTTCTATTTTGTTTTATATTTTTATTTAATGTTTTGTTGTAAATAAATAATTAATATGTCTGAGTATTTTTAAATAAGTCACGAACAGCTCCGTCACGTAGCTAGGAGTTCCGTCACGCGACTGTTCTTTATAGAACAGCTGCGTGACGCAACTGTTCTAGTCTACAGGACCATAACCGGAGTTCCGTCACGCGACTGTTCTTCATAGAATAGCTGCGTGACGCAACTATTACAAGTCTCAGAATAAAAAAATAAGAGTTGCGCCACGCGACTGTTCTCCCATAGAACAGCCGCGTGACGCGACTAGTTTTCAGTCCCAGGCTACTTTTATTATTTTGTCTTAATTCCATTTCATTTAATAGATTTCTAAGTTCAATCTGGGAAATAATCAATAATGGGCAAATTGAGTTTTAATCAAGCCAAGTCAATTAATCTGTTGTGATTATGGCATTTTTGAGATTTAATATTTGCTATTTCATTTTAATTATATTATTAAACTCGGATTGTGGCCCGCCTTTAACCATAAGGCAAGAGCGGGTCTTTTAATTTTATTTGATATGTATGGTAGATGAATGATGGACGTGATGCTTAATTTATGAATGAATGCAATGAATGTTTCATTTGGGACGATTAAGTAATTTTCCACATAGGAACTCGGTTCGATTTGTTCGGGTTGCGCTTAAATAATTGGCTTTTTCTAAAATAAAATCAATTAGAAATTGTAGATTAAAAGAGGCCGGTTTTTCTAAGCGTCGGCTTCCAATGGGCCGACGTACTTAATTCCCTTACCTAGAATCGTACTTGGTACGCCTGATCAGTTTTCTTTCAAATAATAGGCCTTGAATAAAATTGGGTTAAATGGAGTCATTTTTATAAAATAAAATTGGAAACGGTCCCATTACCGAAATAATGGGTGGCGACTCAAATGGTTTATAAGACCGATTCATCGGCATCGTACATCCAGAAGATTTTTATCACCTTTTTCCAAATAAGAAAAATAAAACAATACAAAATAAAAAGATGTTTTCCGAGGTCCTTCCGGGGTTTTGGGATCTCTTGGGCGAAAACAGGCACTAACTCGGCTACATCCACTCCCTAAGACTCATCTTAAGATCCTCAACTATGTTATCTCATTTCAAGGGTAAGAGACAAACCAACAGTACAATGCAACAGATCAACACCTAGATCTACCCTTTGTCCCACTAGATTTTCCAAAGGTTCTAGTTAACCTCAACGCTTTCTGTTTTTGGCAGAGTACAGAAACTCAGTTCAAGACATTAGAATCTCTCTCACGGAGAGGGTCTCTTGATAACCTATTTCACAATAGCTTCTCACCTAAGCTATAACACAAATGTTTATCAAATAAAAACCTGTCTAATAAAGATTACAGAATCTAAATAGACAGATAAAAATGCAAATATAAGCACAGGAAAAACAGTTTTTAAGATTAGAAAAACATTTTATAAATCAGAACTGTTTTTCAAAGAAGTTGTTAAAAAATTTCTTTTCTCTTTTAAAGATAAAACAAAACGTATCAAGATGAAAAGAAATAAGGGGGGTAGAGAGTAAGTTTTGAGAGATAAAACATTCGATCAATGGACGAATACTGTTAAAACGAAAACTCTTTTCTCCAAGTCTTTCAAAAATGAAACACCTTTTTATAGAAAGGGTTGTGACTCTCGTTTTTAGAAAGTGAATATCTTTTTTTCAAATCAGAATATTGTCTTTCCTTATTTAGAAGATATGGAAATCTTTGTTACCAAAAATTTTAAGTTAACATTCTATCTTTTTGGTAACAAAATAAGAGACAATCTTTTTTTCCTTTAAAACAAAAATTTTCAGAAGTAAATATTTTGAAAAATCTTTTTCGAAAGATTTATTTACCAAAACGAATTAAAATACAATCTTTCTTCGTTTAGGTAAGAAAATAAATCA
The DNA here is from genome assembly GCF_041381405.1 of Jatropha curcas. NCBI lineage: Eukaryota > Viridiplantae > Streptophyta > Magnoliopsida > Malpighiales > Euphorbiaceae > Jatropha > Jatropha curcas. The sequence continues at coordinate 15,686,271 of NC_143160.1, forward strand.
AGATTTTTGGATCTTAAAAAAATTTGTTTCCGAAAATGAAGTACATATGATCTTTATTCGATTTATTCTTATTACCAAAATTGCTAGAGACAAAGTCTCTTTGATTAAGGTAATTTGAATATTTCGAATCTTAAGAGAGTTTGAAAAACAATTTAAAGTAAATTTAAGGAACGAAAAGATTTATTTTTAAAGAGATATTTTTGAAAAATAATTTTGATGAGAGAAAATTGATTTTTAAGCTTATAATTGGATATTCTCTCCATCCTACAATGAATCCTAAAAGTCTAACCACTAGGATCTTCAAATGTCTTCAAAATCCTTGAATTTGTAGGATTCGCCTTGTTCATTTATTACTTTCCATATGAAATTTGCATAGAATATTATTAGCACAAACAATATAATTTAAGTTTATTTGTTTTGTTTTAATCATCAAAATCTCGAGATTATTATTTGACCCTTGAGCCAACAGTTTGCCCCTATTTATTCTAGGGAGCTCTTTCTTTGTGGTTTTCTCCTATTTATTCTTCAATTGCTTCTAATTGTAGGCTTTGCCCTAATTTTTCTTCAATTGTCACTTGTCATGGGCTTTGCCCTAATTATTTGACCCTTAAGTTTTGCTTAATTTATTTAAGTTAGTTTAATTAGTTGAGTCTTATGATTGTAAGTTGGGAATATTGGAAAATGACTCATTTTTATCTATAAAGTGTTTAAGTGTTGACTTTGAAAGATATGTCGAAGAAGATGCGAAATTGAAAAACTTACAACCTTAACACAACACCCTAATCAGTTCAACACACTCGTATATCTAGCTTCTATGAGTAACTCTTCACTCAGTCAAGACAATTAAGACACAAATATGTCGATTAATCTCTATGAGTAGTTTTCACTTAGTTAATACATAGACGTGTCATCAAGTGAATAGTCTGTATCAAGCAGTCAGTTCCAGTTTTCCTTTTCTCACCATCAGGTTGACATGAATGTGTCACTTTTACACAAGCCCATGTTTCCTCTGACATTTTGAGATATTCTAATAGAGAAGATTATGGAAATTTAGTTTCTTTTAAATTTTGAATTCTCTTTGGAGCTCTATAAAGAAGGAAGATATAGAGAACGAAGGGAATTGAATTTAGAAATTCTCTCATCACAAGAAAAATGAAGAATAAGAGAGAGAGAAAAACACAATCCACCATTGGAGAGTATTCTTGAAGGAGCATCCTTTATGTTTTGTTTATATTTGTAAGAACAGTTCTTTTATTTTTGGACCAAGAAGGTTTAAGGTATTTTTGTTTAAGGAGTTTTTCCATTTCAATTACTTTGTTTCATTGTCAAACAATTGGGATTAACAATGTTTGCATTTGACTTTGTTTAATTTCTTAGTAATGAATTAATTTTCTTATTACATAGGTGGGAGTATTTGTTGCTTTCTCATTCAATTAAATCCTTTGATTTATTGAGTATGGATGAACGTGTCTGACTCTAAATCTAATAAGGAACTCTCCTTGGTTTTGAAGGATTAGTGCACTTTTCTACTTACACAATCGGATTCAAATAAATGGCTTTTCTTACATTATCCTAAAATGAAAATTAATGGGATGACTCCTTTTCAAATAAAGTAATTAGATTAAATAAGCTTTCACACTGTGAATCTAACCAAATGAACGTTATGATCCCAATAGTATGTTAGACTTGGTGCTCGAGTTAGGGCATCAAAGACAAGTATTTATATTAGCAAAATGAGTTTGATTTGATGGATCTGAATTAGTATTATTTTGAGTTATATTAATTGGGGGAATTATTTAGTGAGGATACTAATATGTATATTGTTATGTTTGGCTGGTTACAAATGTGTTCATTTCATGTTAGATGCGTGATTTGTAATATGGAAAGTTGTGTTATGAATGAAAAAGTATTTGAAGTGTTTTAGAGGGACTAACTTGGGGAAAACTCAGGTTAAGCTACCTGAATAGAAGCTCCTAAATTAGGTTGAGTCGTTAGTTTATTTCAGTTTTTATGCAGTAATTTCAAAGCAACCTTTCAATTTTGTCTCTTAGCCATATTTGATAAATCATGTCCTTGGAAAGCTCTAGATGCCTAGTTTGTAACCTAACTAGTTCACTTGAAAATTACGCATGTGGTTTTAGATATGTTAAAATGTCTCAATTTTTTGCCTCAATTTTAATGTTTTTATTAACTACTTTGTCCTCATATTTTACTAAAATTAACTAACTTGTCTCTATATATAAACGAAAAAGTGCAAAAAAATTAACAAAAGCATATAATTGCTAATGGACGCAAAAGACAAAAATAAAATTACATATTTCTACAAATACAGGGGCAAAATTTGAAAAAATACAAGGATAAAATGATATTCTCACAAATAAAATACGCCCTCGTTCTATTTAGATAGAGAAAACTTAATAGTCATAAGGCTTAAGTAAGTAGTTTAAATATAATTTTTCTCCTTTTCTTTTTTAATTTACCCTTAAAACACCATTAACTCCTACTTAGGTTTTATATAAGCCTACTAGTGCATGAGAGAGAAGAGAGATGCATTGAATTTTCAGTTATTATTAATGGAGGGAATTAGGTATTAATTAAGGAAAGAACAATTGAAGTTGAAAATTTAAAACTAATTGAAAAACGAGATTAGCATAAAATTTTGAATTTTAGTAAAAACTCTTCTTACACTTTGAAAAAATTTTGGGCACTATCTTAACAAATTTGGAGCCAAAATTTTTAAAAGAACAAAGAGTCACCTCAACTTCTATAAAACGACCTCATATAAATGAAGAAGAGTCATAATTCAATCCTATATCTAATGACTAAGATGAATCCATCAATGCACTTTGATTTCAACATTGTCCTTGCACATTCGTTTGCAATTGAAGAAGATGTGTCTATATACACCAATGTACCCTTAGATCTGAACTCTTTAACCACTAAGGAAAAGCTGGCTTCTATGGATAATTCAATCATACAACCCTCTAATATTGTTTACAGCAAAAAAAGGAAACAAAAGAAAAATATTACTTAAGAAGTTAAAAATTTTGTTCATAAAATATTATTTGCTGACATTATAAGAGTGTGACAAATGTATGCAATATTCAATAAGTTGCAGACTAATTTTCTATTTCTATAAAGTTGGTCTATAAAATTTTGGTGCAACACAAAGGATGAGTCAAAATTAGAGTCTCATCACAAGTGATATTATCTTTCCTTCTTGTTTTGGCAGTATGTTTGAATAAACTATCAAATGCAAAAGCCTAAGAACTGCTTTCATCCTAGTACCAGCTAGTTCTCTACTTGTATAGTCCTCTACTATTTCACTTTTTCTCAAAAGCTTTGAGATTCAATCCTTTAAGGATTGCATAATTTTTCAAAAGTGAGTCACAACCAATTATAGATATCCTAGCTATCCTATGAACCACAAATTCATTAAGGTCTAATCCTTAAACCATAAACAGTAGAGTAATATTTTCTTAATCTTTATCTTTTTTTTCTTTTTCACCCACATATTTACATAAAAATGCCTAACCAATCTAGGATAAGCATCATTGCCTAAATGTATAAAGTGCTTTATCCTAAAATTAAAATATTTTTCTAAGTCTAATCCCACACTCTTGAATTCATCAAACTCAATTTTCTTCTTAGATAATATTTTTTCACACACCACTACTTAGTCATAATCTCTTTCTTAGAAGGATTAATGAACTCACCTCTTCCAATATAATGTTCACTGCTCTCTTCATTTTTCAGTTTTGGACCTAGATTGCCCTCCTCTTCTTCTGTTGATTCAACCTCTTCAGGAATTTGTTTATGCTTCTCATACGGTGGATTTTGGTAAACAGCACCAATTTACTTTTGGGCATAATTTTCTTCTTAGCAAGGGTTTTTGAACTTCTTTCTGGGTCAATTCGCATATATGAAGGCTCTTCTTCATAATCAGAATGATGCTTCTTCGATTTACGGATACTTTTGGTTGATTTGGATTTGCTAATTTCATTAGTTCTTTATTTTTCACCATTTTTCTTTGGATTGAATGATTGATTGTGTTCTTCATTCTAAGGGCCATTTTACAGTCACAAACCAACGTCAATAAAAGATCCCGATTTGACCATTTAAGAAGGGAGCAAGAATCGTGGAGGTGTGAGTGTTTGGTTTAGAGTAACTGCTGTTATTCATCAACCACTTCTTTTGAGAAAGTGGAAAACAAATAGGTGCAAAATAACAAGGTCAAGCACCGTCATTTGGAAGGAAATATTGTTTCGCCCTCAACTAGTCGTGCATGTATGAGTGGATCATACTCATTTACGTAGCAAACTGCTTTAAAAATTAAAAACATGTTAAAATTAGTGTACAACTATGCCAAATATTTTTAAAACTGACTATGACGATTCCTAAAATTATAAATAAATATAAATTTTTATAGCCATTTGAAATTGCTATCCCAATCATGTCAGTGCTCATACTGCAAAAAAATGCACGTTTACTAATCAAGAGGGGATTGAAATTACAAATAGATGTTGTCCGATTATATAAGTGTATTAAATGACTATCCAATTTTTTGTCTGCTACTACCTTATGATTATTCCACTCTTACTTAGAAGCCACACATGGGCAATATAGACTATTTGCTTTAGCATGCTTCCTAAAGTTACAAAATTAAGTAAATTTCTCAATATAAATAGAATACCCAAAAAGAAAATCTTCTACATCTAAATAGAATACAGGGGTAGTAATAAATTGTGATAGTTTTTCTTGGGTGATAATTAGATATTGCTTTGATGTATGGGTAAGCTTATACACGGAAATAAACAAGTATTTTTTGTAAATTATAATGCTGATGTGTAAACCATATATTCACGGAAGCAATAAATACCTGAGTTATAAAAGTATAAATTGTGAAATTGTGATAAAAAAAATTATAGATATTTTTTTTTTCTTCCCACTAACTTTCTTTCTTCTTTGGATTTCGTTCCTTTCTCTAACTTTCTTGTTTTAAGAATTCTCCTTCAATTTTTCAGCCATTAAACAAGCAAATAGGTTTCCCATGACGAGAAATCATAACAGTTCTGTGTATTAGGAGTGTTCATGGTTCGACTTGGTTCAGTTTGAGGCTTCATCCAAACTAAACCTATGATGGAGGTTTATAAAAAATTCAAACTAAATCAAACTTATAGATGCATTTTATTTTGGTTTGGTTTGGTTTTAGTGGTTTTAATGGAATACAATATTCTGTGCTTTATATATACGGAAAAGAAATTAATTTTACCCCTTCTTTTTATCTTAACATTAAAATTGAAAAATATATTTATTTAATTTTTAAATTTATATTAATTTTATTTTTTAATTATTCAATAAGTCATTGATTAAGCAATATATAGATATAAAATTAATATTGATTTATTTCTATATTTATATTAGAAATATATATATATATATATATATATATATATATATATATATATATATATATATATATAAACTATAGTATCATTTCTAGATAATGTGTATTAATATATTTTCCATGAATAACTTTAAGCATTTGAGCTTTCAAAAAAAAAATTGTAATTTACCTAAATGATGTGAAATTATATATGGTGTAGTTACTATTCCGTATAAGCTAGGTTATTCAAATGAAATTTTCATTGAATTATTTATCATTTAAAATTCAATTTATCATTTCAAAGCTCACGTATCTGTGTATCTATACCTATACGGTTTGAGCGATTTTAATCTTAAAATTATTAATCCAATGAAAAGCTCGGGTTTTAAATTTTATAAACTAGACCAAACCAGTAATTTTTAATCGTAATTTTGGATCGATTTATATTAATTTAGATTGATTGTTTAGGGATGGCAATGACCAATTATCAAGGAATGTAAATGCTAACAATTTAAGTCCCGGCGATAGATCTCTTTATTGAATGCATCAGCCCTTACGTAATTCAAAGGATGTTTGAGCTTTTAACAAACTTTATATTTCTCTTTCCTCAATTGTTTACACAATTAAAATTATCGCTGCAGAATTATAAATCATTCAATTCATGGCCGTTGGCTCGAGCAAACAACCTTGTGGAGCTAGTAAAGAGTTTGATTTGAAATTTTGCGAGCGCAGCATGTGTGTGTTCTACACCAATTATAAATTAATCTGACTTCTTGATTATATACACTTCACTAACTTTGGTGATTAAATGTAATTTGAATAAATAAATGTAAAAGAAATCTTTGATTGTTCGTAAAATAAAGAGAATTTGATTGATTGTATTGAAATATAACCTGTAGTTACGGGAAATGTAAATAAATAAAACTTGAGAAAAATAAAGACAATGCTTTTGAATAAATAAATTGATTGGCTCGTGGAAAGTTAATTTTGTGTGATTAAATGTATTCAAGAATTTGGTTGAGCATTCTATATTTATATGTTAAGATAAGAAGATCCCATCGAGTGCCTAAGAGAAATCACAAATATCTTTGAAGAAACTTGCTGAAGAATAGGTCCAGTTAGTTAATTGGTTGCTTTGATTTTTATTTAAATAATAATGGCTATTTTGTTGCCACTACTAGTTTGTTAGGATTCCTGATCTGTACAGATAATCTCAGATAATTAGGAAGGTTGTTATTTCTTTTTGGCCTATATAAGCATCAGTTCTTGAATAAAGAGACAGCTTATTCCAAAAATATCTTGTGGGTTATTCTAGCATAGATAGAATTTTCCTTATAAATCCTCATTGTTCTGACTGGGACCTATCACTGGTATTAGAGCATGACTACGAATAAAGAAAGAATCGAGAATTTAGAAGTCAGCATCGGTGGACTCCAAGACAACTTGAGCAAAATGGAGCTGGGTGTCAACGATAAGCTGCAGCAGCCTGAAGTTGCCATCAACAAACTTTCTAGTGTCTTGCTCACCAACACTCCAAGCAGTAATGTAACTGATCAAACAGGCCAATCCTCTAACAGACGCTATAGGGAAAACACGGAAGCAGGACAACCCATGTTCTCTTCCAAGCTCGCTAAACTAGAATTTCCTAAGTATTCTAGTCACGATCTAACTGAATGGTTCACTCGTGTCGATCAGTTCTTTGAATATCAGTGCACTCCTGAAACTCAAAAGGTAGCGTCGGCATCCTTTCATTTAGAAGGAGAAGCAAACCAATGGTGGCAGTGGCTGCGTAGGGCCTCTCTTGAAGAAAGGAAGGAGGTAACGTGGAGCATATTTGTGGGAGAATTATGGTCTCGTTTCGGCCCCACTGATTGCAAGGATTTTGATGAGGCTTTATCAAAAATAAGACAAACGGGAACGCTCCGTGAATATCAAAAAGAATTCGAATGTCTCGGCAATCGTGTTCAAGGATGGACCCAGAAGGCCTTGGTGGGAACGTTTATGGGTGGTCTAAGAGCAAAAATCACAAATGGAATAGGGATGTTCAAACCAAAGACACTCAAGGAAGCAATCAGCCTAGCAAGAATGAGAGATGATCAAGCGAATCGGCAACGAAGATTCACTCGGCCAATCGATCGCCCAACAACTGATGTCTCTTCTCCAACAAAAACTAAGGCTGCACCAATCAAAAGACTCACTTGGGAGGAAATGCAAAAAAGAAGAATGACAGGCCTATGCTTTAACTGCGATGAGAAGTTTACACCAGGGCACCGATATCATAGGGCACAATTATTATTATTGGAGAGTGATGTCAACACTGAAATTTCTAGCGAGGAGGTAGTCAAACATGATTGTGATTCACAGTTGGAGATATCCCTACATGCACTTTTAGGTTGGTCTGCTCCCCGAACTATGCGAATCACAGCAAAATTGGGCAAACTAAAATGGTGGTACTAATTGATAGTGGATCAACACACAAATTCATCAACGAGAAGGTGGCTAGCTTGTTACAGCTACCTGTAGTTCCCACTAAACCATTTGATGTCAATGTGGCGAATGGCAGTCCTTTACGCTACGAAGGGAGATTTGAAAAAGTTCCGGTTCAACTCCAAGGTATAATTTTTTCCCTCACTCTTTACGCCTTACCACTTATTGGACTGGACTTGGTGCTAGGAGTGCACTGGTTAGAATAGCTGGGCATGGTGTCTTGCAATTGGAAACAATTAACCATGGAATTTCAATGGGGCAACCAAACTGTCACCTTACAAGGAATCAATGCACTAGCTATACAACCATTATCCGCAAATGCAATTTCAAAGGCAGCAAGGCATGGGGGTTCGATGTTTGCAGTATGTCTTTGTACCAAGGATCAATTGGGTTCACAAGAAAGCCATCTCAAGATGCTAAAATTACTGACCAAATTTTATGATTTGTTCCAAGACCCCACGCAGCTTCCTCCTCCACGAGAGATTGAGCACCATATCAATTTGAAGGAAGGGATTAAGCCAATCAATGTTCGACCATACAAGTATGCCTATTTCCAAAAAGCTGAAATCGAAAAACAAGTTCATGACATGTTAAAATTGGGGCTAATCAGACCTAGCACTAGTCCATTTTCTTCCCCTGTTTTGCTTGTTAAAAAAAAGGATGGAACATGGCGTTTTTGCACCGATTATAGAGCTTTAAATGCTGCAACCATTAAAGACTGATTCCCAATTCCAACAATCGATGATATGCTTGATGAACTCCATGGGGCTCATTTCTTTACCAAACTTGACCTTCGGACAGGCTTTCACAGGTACGAGTTCATTCTTCAGACATCCATAAAACTGCATTTCGAACTCATAATGGTCAGTATGAATATCTCGTAATGCCCTTCGGCCTTTGTAATGCTCCATCAACCTTCCAAGCAATTATGAATTCCATATTTCGCCCTTACTTACGTAAATTCTTACTTTTTTTTTTTTTACGACATTTTAATTTATAGCCCCAATTGGACCATGCATCTTGAACATGTTAATATGGCTTTAGAAATATTACGGCATCACCAATTCTTTATCAAAATCAGCAAATGTGCCTTTGGTCAGCAAGAACTAGAATATTTGGGCCATATTGTCACCCCAATAGGCGTGAAGGTGGATAAAAAAAATTAAAATTATGCTTCAATGGCCCAGGCCTACTAATGTTTCTAAATTGCGTGGATTTTTAGGCCTTACAGGTCATTATCGCAAGTTTGTCCGCAGTTATGCAATCATTGCTCGCCCTATCGCCAATCTGCTAAAAAAGGGGCAATTTCAATGGACTGACGAAGCTGAGAATGCCTTTCAATCTCTTAAGGAGGCTATGACAACAACGTCCACCTTGGCCATGCCAAACTTCAATGAACCATTCATCATTGAATCTGACGCCTCTGGAGAAGGGATTGGAGCAGTCCTAACTCAAAACGGGAGACCGATTGCTTTCATGAGCCGCTCACTGGGCACCAAGAAACAACAATGGTCAATTTATGCGAAGGAAATGTTGGCCATTATTACAGCAATTCAACCGTGGAGGCCATATCTTATAGGGCAGAAATTCTTCATCACAACTGATCAACGAAGCCTCAAATATTTATTGGAGCAGCGCATCACAACTCTGGGGCAACAAAATTGGATTTCCAAATTGCTGGGTTATGATTATGAGATCTTATACAAACCTGGTTCAGAGAACAATGCAGCTGATGCCTTATCCAGGGTGGTTGGCAGCCCAAGCCTTTATGCTTTATTTGTTTCTCAAACTCCATTGTGGGATACAATCAAAGAAGAAGCTCGTGATCATCCATATATGCAGAAAATCAGCCGCCAAGCCACCGATAATCAAGGGCAGCCTTACCTTTGGCGTAACGGACTTATTTGCTACAAAAACCGAGTCGTCGTCCCTCCAAATTCATAAGTCATCCAACAATTATTAAGAGAGTTTCATGACTCTCCTTTGGGTGGTCACTCCGGTGTGTTGAGAACATTCAAAAGGCTGACTCAGCAATTCTATTGGCCTTCGATGTTCCGAACTATCAAAGAATATGTTGCTTCCTGTGATGTTTGCCAACGAGTCAAATCAGAAACCTTGTCCCCTCCAAGTCTCCTTCAACTGTTGCCTATTCCATGCCAAGTCTGGGATGATATCACCATGGACTTCATAGAGGGTCTTCCCCCTTCCAATGGTAAAAATACTATTTTCGTTGTGGTCGACAGGTTGAGCAAGTCAGCCCACTTCTTGGCGTTATCTCACCCGTATACAGCCAAAATAGTATCTGAAAAATTTGTTGAGGGAATTGTAAAGTTGTATGGAATGCCAAAGTCTATCATCAGTGACCGTGACCCGGTATTTGTTAGTCAATTTTGGCGGGAGTTCTTTAAGTTGTCAGACACACAACTTAACATGAGTTTAGCATACCACCCACAGACGGATGGCCAATCGGAAGTTGTTAATCGCTGCATTGAACAATATCTTCGATGCTTTTGTCACCAACAACCTTTAAAGTGGTATACACTCCTACCTTGGGCAGAATTTTGGTATAATACAACTTACCATGCATCTATAGGCATGTCTCCTTTCGAAGCCTTATATGGTCGACCACTGCCAACAATTCCACAGTATTTAGAAGGAAATTACCCAGTAAATGAAGTGGAAAAAAAATTGGTCTCTCGAGATATTTTGCTAAAGCAACTCAAGACCAACTTATCTGCAGCAAATAATAAAATGAAACAGCAGGCTGATTCCAAGCGATGAGAGGTCGAATTTCAAGTAGGAGATTTGGTCTTCTTAAAACTTCACCCTTACCGCCAGCAATCTATGTTCAAAAGAGCTTATCAAAAGCTTGCCAGCAGGTTTTATAGACCCTACCAGATTGAGCAACGAGTAGGACAAGTAGCTTATAAGCTCAAACTTCCAAAAGGGTCTCACATTCACCCAGTTTTCCACGTTTCTCTGCTCAAATGGAAGATTGAGGAAAGCACCGAGGCTAGCATAGAGGTGGCCCCATTTGCAGATGATGGCGAAGTGCTGTTGGAACCAAAATCAATATTAGAGACAAGATGGATAAAACAAGGGTCAAAATTTGTGGAAGAATGTTTGGTGAAATGGCGCACACTGCCCCAAAAAGATGCAACTTGGGAACCAAGACAGGAATTGCTAGAACGGTTTTCTGGTCCAAACCTTGAGGACAAGGTTCATGTGTAAGAGAGGGGTATTGTTAAGATAAGAAGATCCCATCGAGTGCCTAAGAGAAATCCCAAATATCTTTGAAGAAACTTGCTAAAGAATAGGTCCAGTTAGTTAATTGGTTGCTTTGATTTTTATTTAAATAATAATGGCTATTTTGTTGCCACTACTAGTTTGTTAGGATTCCTGATCTTTAGAGATAATCTCAGATAATTAGGAAGGTTGTTATTTCTTTTTGGCCTATATAAGCATCAATTCTTGAATAAAGAGACAGCTTATTCCAAAAATATCTTGTGGGTTACTCTAGCACAAATAGAATTTTCCTTATAAATCCTCATTGTTCTGACTAGGACCTATCACTATAAGTTCCTCAAGCAATTATCAATAAATCCACCTAAGCATTCTATATTTAATTAAATAGGAATTTAATAATTTAAGCTCAATCCCAAACCAAACTCATAAAATGGTTAAAAAATCTGTTACCAAAATCACTATTAATATCGAAATATATTGATCTCATCTTTTTGTTATTCATTCCCAAATGGCTGCAAAAGTATTATACCCGAATTATTTGTCCAACATTTAAGAGATTTTCATGAGGAACATTGAATACTGCACTACTTCCCCTGCAAATCTTCCTAAGAAAAGCATATATATAATCAATGGCTATCTTCTTGTAAAACTTTGAATCCCTGCTTGTTGTCACCACTGTATTCCCCAGAATATGCACTACTCCCGCATCTCGACAATTGCTTAAAAACTCCAACTCATCGATTGCAGTCAGATTGCTCGGTTGACTTGGCCTGATTGCATTTGCATTAGCCGGAGAATTAAGAGTCTCGATCGAATCTCCGGATGAGACTGTTGCATTCATATTGGATGAAACTCCATTACCATTATGATTACAATGTTGCAACGGCTCGGTTTGCTGGTCATCTACACTATAGTCATCAGAGTCTGAACAGTCTTCCATCATAGATTCCAGGCGGACGAATGTGAAAAGGTGATCGAAGAGTCTCTTCTCAAATTCTTCATCTTTCTTATGGAGATCTTTATATCCATATCTTGCAACACAACGGAACATTCGGAAATCCCTTGGTCCTATCCGCCTTATAAGAAATCTCTCTTCTTCTCTGACTGTGTAGACAGGCAAATACTTCACACAAACAAAAACAACTACAGAATGGATGGCAGGTAGGTTGGTGATGAAGTGGGAAAAGATGTGGGGTACCCCTCTGGCTAGCTCGGTGTACACAAAACCAATTCCAGGGACACGAACTAGTCCTAAACTCGGACCGAGTCCAAGAAGCCATGCCATTGAAACCTTACTATGCATTTCAAACTCGTAGCGCTTCAGAGTACCATAGTGCCATGCATACATGATGATAAAAAATGCTGCTGCAATTACTAGGGGAACCCAACCACCTTGATTAACCTTGCAGAGTACAGAAGAAAAATAAGTGCCCTCCACTATGAATGACAAAATAGTGAAAATCAGGACAAGCATCCAATGGCACCGCCAGACTAATAGCATGATTAGAATCATAAGCAATGTGGTCACCAGCATGACAATCACAACAGCAGTCCCTGTTATGCCATGAAAATTTATGTTATTAGAGAAATTTTTACTTTATGAAACAAAAAGATATGTCAATGTAAGAACTAATGGACCTGGTCGCAAAAATTTAATAAAGATTACTGAACTTACCAGATGCATTTCCAATTTGGCTTTGATTTTTAAACCCAGCTGTCACTGAAACACAAAGAATCATAAGGATCCAATTTATGTCTGGAATGTATATCCAACTAAGGAACCTTTTTGATGTATGCACAATTTTAACTCTTGGAAAACAGTCAAGTGAAAGAGCCTGTTTGATTAATGAAAAAGTTGCAGATATAGTTGCTTGACTTGCAACAACAGCAGCAGCAGTTGCAACAAGAAGCACTGGCCAATATATGCTATCTGCAGAATAATTAGAGACCAACATTAGAAAATAATCGCCAGACACAGAGAATAACACAATCAAGTCTGTAAATTACCATGATTTTCAAATATGACATATCAAGTCTGTAAATTACCTGAACTTCATCAGCACTGTAAATAAATGAAACGAAACTATCATCTGATACTGTGAACTAGTCTTATGTATAATGTGTTTCACAAAATTGAACTATCCTAGAAAATCCCATGATCCAATTGACTGCTTCTCCAAAGAGGTTTCTCCTCCTATCTCTCTCACAGTCGCTAAATTAAACCATGAGATTCACTTCTTTTGGCAATGCAAGTTTTATATCTCAAATACAGTACAAAATCTTCATTATCATCTTTCTCCAAAATATGGAATTCACACCTCGTTTCTACCGCTTTCATTTGCTACTTTCTACTGATAACTACTTTAATTTTCATTTTTCATCAACAACACGCAGAAGAAAGGTAACAATTCTGGTATATCTGATGCTCACGTGTCTTGTATATGCTCAATTTTAAAAGTTCATATTTAGAGAATCTAACATAAAACCATGGTTTTACTTGCTATATTAGCATCTGAACCCAATAGCTGATGCACATTGGTAGGAAGACAAAACGACAAGGAGATTATTAAAATTTGTTATAATTAATAAGAAGCCAACAAGAATTGTTGCCATATCTATCCCATAGTTCATAAAAATCAATTACCAAATAATTGCAGTAAATATATAACTTCTCCACTTATGTATGGGCTTGTGGCATATCTGAAATTCATTTAGTGGGGGCAAACTTAATAATATTTATAAATCATCATTTTGAAATATATTATATAATATAAGTCCATGTCAACAATCATTCAGAGCAAGGATGGTAACAAACATTCTCAATGTATAAAGAGAAAAAGAACAAAGATAAGAATCGACACCAAGTATATGCATCTCAAATATAAGAGACTGTTGTGCTGCTGATCCTAAGGATTCTGGATAATCCAAAATTTTAGTTCATTTTTCTCTTTCTTGCTTCATGAATTCACAATAGTTAAATAAATTAAAAGACTTTTTAAAATAAACAAAAAGATATTTAAAATGTATTAATAAAAGATGGAATACAAGGATTTAAAGTCGTACCATTTGCCACAACAAAAATGGCACTTGAACTTTAAGTTCCTAGCAAGATGACCAGATAATATTATTAGGTGGAATGATGTAGTTCGTATTATAGCCCCAATCTGAATTGTAATTTAAACACATCTTAGACAGAAGGGAATCTTCATAATTATTATGTTTCTTTTTAGTAGCGGAAATTTAATCACTAATGCTTCAGTAGGGTTGTTTAGAAATTTTATATTTCAAAAGGACTATTCAAGGTTGCAGCCTCCATGAGTATATATATATATATATATATATATATATATATATATATATATATATATATATATATATATATATATATATATATATATTTATTCAGTTGAATTAAAGTTTTTTTGGTTCGAGAAGTCAGGGTAATACACCAATGAAGTGTTTGGAATATGAAATAACCACAGTTCCTGTATTAACTGATGGTTATAATTCTAACCACTTCCACTGCTTTTGTCTTTTTCACATCCCATTCATCGAAATAAGGATATAAGCATGCCTAAGCAGAAGATAGAGAAGATGAGAGCATACCTGGAATAGAACGATAAAATGCTTCAGCTACATTATTTGAGTTTTTCATAAGATAAGCAGCTTGGCCAGAATAAGCGAAAATAAGGCATGGAAAAACAATTGCTGTAAATGCAATCTGTATAGCCAATACTGGAAAATGGGAGAGGTCAGCAAAAAGGGCCTCTGTTCCTGCAATAGTTCACAACTTGTCATCAGAACCAGTTCAATGGTTTATTCTCTCTTTTTTTCAGAGCTTTTACTCTCTGTGGTTGGATAGAATGAAAGGAAAGGTTAATTAAATAAAAAAAAAGAGAACAAGAGCTTACCTGTTATACTAAGCATAATGCCCCCAAGGGAGAGCCAACTGTTTCTACCTCCCCTTTTGAAATAACGATATATGTACACAGGTGAAAAAGCTTTCAAAACGCCTTTATCATATTTCCAAATGTTGAATATACCAATGCCTCCAATCAAGAGAAGCCAGAGTAGCACAATAGGGGCAAAGAGCCAACCAACCCTATCTATACCGTGGTGTTGCATGCAAAACAAGCCTACTAATATCACAACAGCAACAAAAACAACTACATCTGTTTCACGGGAAAAAAAAGGAACTGTTTAAGGCCTCTAAACCAAAAATGGAGTTGATTGCAAGACAATAAAACATTCAGATTCAGGACTGAGAAGATACCACTGGTCATCTTGGGGTGGTCTAATTTAATTCCTTCAACTGCTGATAGTACTGCCAAAGAAAGTAAAGAAAGAATGATGACGACCCAAGACGTATTAAAGTAAATATTAACAAAACTAGAATGAAATATGCTATGAGTATCCTTAGAGCTAGTTTTCAAGCATTAACAGGCAACAACATTTCAAACATTTCCTGAGGGTCATGGTGCCAACCTTTTGTTGCTTTTAGTCTTTGCTCTTACTCTCCTATACAAGGAGTTTCTCCATCTGAAACAAAAATGACTGACTCAAAGTCCTCAATTAAAAAGCACAACAATCCTTGAGTTCATGCCAGGGGTGTTCCACTCGCTAAAACAAGACTCAGATAAAGAAATTTAGAAAGAGAGGAAATATTACATGTAGACCTCAGTAAAATTGACCTTGGAATCTAAGAAATACAGACTTAGAGAGAATTTGCAGTCTCCTAGAGCTCGTTAAATCGAGAACTCTATAATCTCTGAGTTTTAGGACTCAAAAGCTTCTCTTAAAATTGTGCTTACATTTTTACTCATTACACGAACCTAAATGCAAAGATAAAACAACCCACTTCCCACTGTAATAACTAGCCGCTAATAACTACACATTGCAATAAAGAATTTGCTTAAACCACAACCCATTAATAAAGAAACTAAGGTTGTGTTTGGCAACAAATTTTAATGTAACTTTTAGCATTTTGACTGGGTCAAAATACAATTTTTATTAGTTATAGTGCTCGGTAAGGTGATCTATATAGTAGCTTTTAAAGGTTAAGAGAACGTTTAATGAAACATTATTTCACTTAACGCTTAACTTTTCACAATAATTAATGGATAATTTTTTGTGAAACTTACACCTTTTACTTTTTTACAAATAAACAAGTGCTACTTGTAATATAAAATTGTTCCCTTTACTTTTTTTGTCATTTTAAATTTAACAGCTAATTAAATAACTATTTTTATCGAATATTTTGGCTTTAATCGCTATATAAACAACCAACAACCAACACCTAATAGCTACTAAAACAACTAACAGCTATAAAACAGCTAATATTGTGGAATAGACCCTAATTCCCACCTTGTTAGCTGCACATGAGAAAAACAGAAACATGATTGTAAATAAAACTATCCTAAATAAAAAAAAAAAAAAAGTACAGCAGCTCCGTAACAAAAATATTGAAAGAACTTAAAGGTGCAAAATGGAAAAAAAATTCTGCCTCTATTTTGTTCTATTTCATTCAAAGTTATTTGGTTAGTTTTTTAGCAGATTTTTTACTCAAAAAATTTGTATGCATCATCCTTGACTCCTACAGGAGGCAGCAGTGGGGAATTTTCCGCAATGGTCGAAAGCCTGACGGAGCAATGCCGCGTGGAGGTTTTGTCAAACAGCCATTAAGGACAGATAATTGGGTCTCAATTTAGAGCATGAGAAAGGAACCTGATATAGCAGGAGTGAGAATTCCATCTCCAATAACCATGGAGGAGCCAACAAGAACAAGAACAAGAAGTGCATTCTTCCAGATTGTACGTCCCTCCAACCATCTCTTGGTCTTTGCAGCAAATGATTGTTCATGAATTTTTGAGCGGCTGTATGTTGTCAGCTCTTCATCAGTGTGATCTTGGTTAGGAATAGTCTTTACTTTAGCATGTCGGCAAAGTAGTGAGTAAAGAGCAAATGTTCCACCTGCACTAAAATTAGGCAAGTTTAGAGATGCTTGCAAGCAATACCAGCTTCAAGAATAGCTAAGCCACATTCAAAGTGCAGGTACCACTTTGTTATGCTACCAACAAAAGTAGAAGACCTAAGGACACAGTATCATCAAAGGGAATAGAATGCTAAAAGAGCGAAAAGACTCCTTTTATGCTTTTTGTTATAAAATAGAAAGATATTCTTACATATATCGATAAATACTTTTTTTTCTTTTCAAATAGAAATTCACCATGAGCCACATCTATTCAGTTAATGAAACGTTAACACAGGATACAAGGATACTGGGGAGGCAGTCATGTAAACATAAGTTGGTAGTTTGTAAACATTAAAGAGTAAACAAGAAAGCTTAAAGCAACCATGGACACAGCAATGGGTAGTGGAATTTAAGAAGAGAGAACCATGAGACTTTAAGTTTCAGCAATTACAAGTCAAAAAAATGGAATTTTGACTAAAATGAAAATTTGGCAGATGGTTACAAAAACTTATTGCAGAAGTTTGATGTAAATGGAAAGGCAGTAAAGTACCATCAAAGTAAACTTGCTGATGGGATTGGAAGATGAAATGAGCAATCAAGCACAAATAAGAATGTTCCAAAATCCACCATTACCAGAATGGAGGTTGTTCATGAATTGTATAAATTGACACAAATGATACAGTTACTGAGATAGAACAAAGTCTTGATAATTAAAAAAGCATAGGTATTTCTACAACTTGATGCAGAGAAGAGGAGAGAAATGTATGGAATTAAGTCAAATAGTCAAAGATAAGGAAAACAAAATTTGATGGAGGAGGAAAAGATCAAGATGTGGAGAAGTTATTTTGATAAGCACTTTAACACAGGCCATAAAAAGAATCTTAGAAATCTGTAAGTCCATTTGAGAAAAAGAAAGTTGATTGTACTCTAGGGTCAGGACATTAGAGGTTAAAGAACCTTCTAAATATATGAAATTGCAAACACCATGTGGCACAAATGGTAACATTTATCAATAGCTCCAAAAACATTCAACACCAGAAAGCAAGTTAAAGGTTCAAATTGCTTTACCTTGACCATTGTCATTTGCTCTGCAAACAATAAAAACATACTTCAAAAGCGGAATAAGAGTTAGGGAATATATAATCAATGACAAAGCCCCAATCACATCCTCTGGATCTTCAATTCCATCAGGAAATGTATTGTAGAAGACATACAAGGGAGAAGTGCCTAGATCTCCATAGACTACGCCAAGGCTTTGGAATGCGAGGCGCAAAATCAATGAGGTGGAAGATCTCTGAAAGAAACGAAAACCAAATCAGCAAACAGAACAAATTTGGAGAATCATATGACATTATTAACTTCGGAATCTCCTCGCCTTGTTGAGATTGGATTTTATCTTGAAATAACATCAAATATATAGCATGCCAGAATAATCAACGGCTCATAATCTCAGTCATTGACATCCCAAACTCCTTTCCATCATTTTTTTTATGTCATCTTTTAATTATCTAACTGAAATCTAAGAAAATTACACTTTCAATATCTTATCTTGCATCTTCTTTCCTTTCCTTTTTTTTTTTTTTTTT
Organism: Jatropha curcas; assembly: GCF_041381405.1. NCBI lineage: Eukaryota > Viridiplantae > Streptophyta > Magnoliopsida > Malpighiales > Euphorbiaceae > Jatropha > Jatropha curcas. Next base: position 15,704,947 of record NC_143160.1, read on the forward strand.
TTTTTTTTTTTTTTTTTTGACAGGATTCAAATTTTAGCATCTTAAATTTTAATCAATGTAACAAAAAAAAAAAAAAGACGGTTATACTAACTAAAGTTAAAAAAAAAATAAAATAAAATTTATGGAAAATAAAAATGCTTCAGTTAATACCTTTTCCTCATATTTGTTCTTAAGCTTCAAGGCTTCTGCATCCATGGACTGATCCAGCTTCTGATCCAAGGCCCAGATTCTGCTTTTGCAATCAGATTCTTCAAAATCATTCCTTTCTCTTGAGTCCATTTTGCAACTCAATTCAAATGGTTTCTCACTCACATTGCATCTATGGTTTTAACTCAAATGATCCTAACCGAACAGAATTAAAAAGAAAATAAAATCAAAACCAATCCCAACTTCAAGAAATAATATTAAGATCAACTTTTTAAAAAGAACAACAAAAAAAAAAAAAAAAAAAAAAAATCAGCTTTCTTGAACAAATAAACCCAAAAGCACTGTTTAAATATTAAAATCAATGCCAACAAAGTGATAATACCAAAATCCTTCAAGAACCCAATAGCTCCCAGCAACCCAGTAAAGATATACTAGCAATGAAGCAAAAGGCACAGAGAAAGAACACAAACCCAGGTAATCATTTTGAACTGGAGAGGAAAAGGAAACACAGAAACAGCTCAGTTAACACTTAACACTTCACTTCAGATGCTCACAAACACTCAACACTTCACTTCAGATGCTCACAAACAGAACAGTGGCCTTTATTTTGGCAGTCAGAGCAAAAATTTTGCAGATATATGATATACAGATCCGTACTTTCATATTAGCCCTCTCTTTAATGATTGAATTATCATAGCCACTGATTTGTTTGTCTCATTGTCTTGTCATGTAATTGCTCCTATTTTTTTTTTCCAACTACTACAATTTTAAAATTTTATACTATGTTTGGATTAAAAAAATTAGAAAGGAAAGAAATATAAAAACAAACTAAAAAGAGAAAAACTTAAAAAATACTTTTTTTGAAGAATTTTTATTTTTTAATATATATATGGAAAGAAAAATAGTAAAGCTCAGTTTAATCTTCACTTTATATTATATGTATATATATAATTTTGCTTAATTTTTTCTACTATTTTCTTAAATTGGAAAGAAATAGTACATGGCCGATGGACCTATAACTTACTTCTGCGACACGTATTTTTGTTATTCCCAGAACAAATAATTAAAAGAAAAAGTTCTCTTGCCAATTTCTTTTCTCTTTATATCTTTCATCACATCAATCCAAATCACAAAGCGACAGGAATTGAAAATAAAAAACAGGAAAAAAATATGTTATGATTTTTTATTATAAAATAATTAATATTTGTCTATATTTTTATTTTTAAATCTCTTAAAATATTTGCCAGTTAAGCCTTTTCCTTTTATGTCTCTCGTAATAACTGATTGTGATGCAAATGTTGAGGAATAATTATTGTATTTTAAAAATGATAAGTTTTAAAAGTAAGGTTACTTTTTATGATCAAATACTATTAGAGTTGTGCATTGTTCCTGTGAGAACAGAATTGAATCAGAAATCGTTTTGAACTGAATGGAAAACAAAAAAGCATTAAGACAGTAAGAGTTAAACTATATTGAACCGAATATAATTTATTATTTCGAATCTAGTATAAAATCGCACCAATTGAATTGAATCGAATCGAAAAATTGATTCATACATATATTTTTTCTTTAATCTTTTAGTATATTATATTACTTATGGCAGATGCCAAATTTTATTACAAAATTTTTATTAGTTACTATTTAATTAATAATACAACTGGGGTATAAGTTAAAATTATTTACCTCACATAAGAATTAATATCTCATTCCCGTTATTTTAATAATACGATAATTCATAAATGTTTATATCGTGTTTTTCTATATCTATAATTTAAACAAAAATATTTTAATTACAAGCGACACATTGTTAATTCATTAATGTTTATATAATATTTACCATTATTTTTAATTTCTATTCTAGCATGATTTGATTTTTTTTAATTAACGTATATTTTAATATTATTTTTTGATATTAGAATAAAAAAATATAAAGGAAAATTATAATGTGTTCTAAAATAAATTTCAGTGGGGGAACTGAAATCGAAACCAAAATCAAATAATTGAAATAAAAAAAATGAAAGATCGTACTGAAAATCTAATTCGATACCGTTTTTACCTTTTAGTTCTTCAGTTCTAGTTTCAATTCTTTAAAACGAAAGAACTGAATTTTTGAAACATAACCTTATACACTATAACATTATAATAGAACAAACATTTTTTGATAGAAGGAGTAATTAATTAATATTTTCTTAGCTAATGTCTTAAACTTTTTGTCCTCGCTCCCACCTGGCAAGTGATCGTCTTCTTCATCGTCCTCATCCAATTTAAAAAACATGAAAAGATTCCCGAGATTGGATCTGCTATGGCCTATGGCTAATTGGCTACTTACTTGTGAATTTGCTCTTTCTAAATCCAAACCTATAAGAAGTAGTTGAACAAATCTGCAAGAAAAGCCATTGGGAATTCAACTTTTTCTCTATTGGGTTAAGCTTACCATTGCTTCTTATGCAACTCCAAATTTAAAAGACTTCCAAGTAAGGAAAAAATATCCTAAAAATGCTAACTTGGAGCTCCACTTTTTCAGCATTTGTGTTTTTTTTTTTTTTTTTTACAAAATTTCTGCATTTTTAATGTATTTCTTTCTCTTTTTTTCGGTTTAATAATTTACAAACTAGTTATTATAAATTATTTATGACTTTAAAAATCTTATTTTGTTATTTTGTTCTAACTATCTATATGTTAAATTAATATATAAATAGTGGTATCTATTTTCTAATATCTCATCTTCTGCTGAAACTCCTTTGTTGGAAGTTAAAGGTCTCTTTCAAGTTTTTGTTTTTTGAAAGTCTTCCTCTCCTGGTAATTTTTAATATCATGTTTAGCGTTGATTAAACAGATCTTTCTTACTGTGGTTTTTGTGTTTCTTTTATTTTTATTTTTTTTGTTAATTAATATTGATCATGTAGTAAATAAAAAAGAAGTGGATAATTTCATTTTGCTGGCCAACCAAAAGTTTTCTTTGAAAAATAATCATTAATGTTTCTTTTTTGTTCTTATTTTTTTCTTAAGCAATTGGTATTGCTACGTCCATCCAAAATGCAGGGGTACGAAACTTTGGTAGGGGAGCGCATCCGGGGGACAGCAGTAAAGAGTAGCCATAGCTCACACCATAATGAAGAGTCTAAAGATATTACTGTTAGATGAGGTTACAAGTGCATTAGATGCAGAATCTGAGAGAGTAGTAAAAACTAAATGTTGTATCAATTTAGAAAAATAGATCAACTAAATATATTCTATTGCTTTTTTACTATACACTACATGTATTGTACACTATATTTATTGGCATGTAAATTGAAGCTGAGCTTTTATATTCAGATTACTATTCCAAAAATCCGAATTTTTTAATTGAGATGGATTTTTTGTCATTTATTCTACTTCTATTTATATTTGAATTTATTTTTTTTATTGAAAATTTATTTTACTGACTCAGTCTTATATTTTTATAGCAAAAATAAAGTGACATGAATATTATAGCAAAAATAAATTGACATTAATAAACTAAATAAAAGAAGTTACTTAAACATTAAAAATTATTTTTTTATATATTGATTAAAGAATAGGAATATTAATTTGATTAATTTTTAGGTTAAATTTATAATTTATTTTTTCATGTATTAAAGAGTCATAATAAAAGCTCTGTATATAATATTTATGTTTTGAAAATTTTTCATTTTTTCTTTCCATTATCTATATCTCTATTTCATTTTTCAAATTTTTCTATATCTCTTTAGTTTTTTATTAGAAATTTTAGATTTATTTAAGATAATTACGCTTTGAAAAATTTTAAATTATTGATATCTATATCTCTCTACTTAACTCTATTTTTAAAATCATTTAAGTTATATATATCAAGTTCGAACTAAATTATTTTTTATTTGAGATTAATATATATTAGTGTACGAATTTTTAAATTTTTTTTCTTTGTTTTTCTATGTTTCATAGAATTAATAATATAAATAATTAAATTATATTTTATTATTAAATAATTAAATAATAAATACTATTTATTTATATATTATCCATATTGAATGATTTGAATCTTAAAACTTTATCTGATAAGATAAACGTTAACTAAAATCTAGATATCATTCATCAAATTTTATAATTATTTAAATTAAATTAATGGCATTACAATTTCTATAACATGAAAATTTATTAAAATTTCTATAACACGATAATTTAATAAAGTAATCCCTGGGAAAAATAAATCTTTTATATAATAATATATTACATACAATTTATAAAATTAAATGTTTAACAATAAAGTAATTTGCTAGAAAAATAAATTTTTAATATGTATTTATGAATTATAAATTATCAAAGCAACCAGTGTAAAACGCGGGCTTTCACCTAGTATATATATAATCCTAAAGCAAAAAAAATTTAAAAAAAAAATTGACATGGCACTCTACTTTTTGAGTTTTCTATTTTTCTTTTCTTTTAGAAATTTTTGAACTTTTTTGCTTTGCATAAATATTTTTTAAAGTAATAATTATGTCCATTTAATAATAGATATTACTTTATAAATCTGATAGTATCTTATAGATAAAACGTTTGAAATTTTTGAAAATTTTATCTATCGCATTTATTAGTTACACTATATAATCAGGTAACCTTTTGTGATGATTAGCCAATTTACGAGGGCTAAAATAACTTCTACGAGGACTATTATTACTCAATGTTCACCTTCTTATTATTACTTATCCAGCAGCTTTTGTAATGTAGAAACTCGGGACGTTGGCTTCTTCAATAATGTTTTGGCGCATTTTCTAGAAGATTGGGTTAAATGATAGTGGTACTCTTTTATACGCAAAAACTCAATTAGACAACCTTCATTTTAAATTATTGTTTGTAATTATATTTTATATCTTATTTCATTTTTTATGAAACTGAAAATATTGAAAGTTTAAATTTGTTAAATTATTGCCAATATATAAAATTCATGGCAGGCTTTCCCTTATTCCAGTTTATAATTTTATTTCTTTTTTGCAAGATATATAATATTATGGTTGTTATTTAGAATTTTTATTTCATAATATCACATCTTTTTTTTTTTTTTTTTTTTTGTCTCGTAGAGTTATATGTCATATCATTCTTTTCCATAGTAAGTAAATTTATTTTGGTCCCAATTTTGCTTGGCAATATTTGAGTATATTTTCTGTTGTATTTGTTTATCTCTTTAATTCTTCTGATTGAGGTTGTCCATAACTAAATTGATTAATACCCGTTAAATTAGTGTTTCTTACTAGTGTTATATATATATATATATATCATGTAAAATTTGTACTCAAAAACTCAATGTAAATACACGAATTTGGTGAATGAAAGTAAGAAACTAAATCATGTGCTCACAAAGTAATAATTTATTTTCTTTATTTTTATATTGTTATGGTATTGTGAATGATTTTAATACTTTTTAACATTCTTTATCACTCTTATATAATTATTTATTTCTTTATTTATTTTTAAAAGTAATTATTTATTTATACTTATTTGGCATTTATAAGAATTTAATTACTCATCTACAAGTCATTAGAAGTTATACTTATAATTTATTTTAACATCGTAAATTAAGAATCAATTATTATTTGATAGAATTACGGTTACATATTTATATTCGGTATATACATAATAGTTTTTTTGAATGGAAATATTTATCCATATCTATCTATATTTTTATATATCTATTCCGAAGATAAATATAGATAATTAGATATTTTTTAAATAAAAATTTAATAATAATTAGTAGATATATATAGATAATTATTTAAAAAATTATATATTTTCTTAAACAAAGTTTATATATTTATATATATCAAATCATACATGTATAAGAATATTTTTCTTTATATATATATTAATTAGATTACTTTCGATGTTTTTAAAAATATATAATGTTGATCTCAAATAATTACTAAGAGAATGCATAAGACTTTTTTTAGGATTCTCAAAATATTAAATTCAAAAATAAATCTACTTTTAGAAAATAATATCAGTGTATCAATTAGATTAAAAATTAGAAAAAATAATTAAATAAATAAATAAATTTCAATACCATAATTATAATAAATAAAATATTATTTTCAAACCTAAAATAAATATCTCAAAATAATGCAACAAATTCAAATAATTGTTTTAAATTTTAAAAATTACACTAGAAAAATACTAATATACAATAATAGAGCAATTACGGTAATGTATTAGTATATGAATTCTCGGTATCATATTTAAAATATATTTACAAATTATAAACTATAAAATACATTAACTAGGTAATCCGCGCAATGCGCGAGCCTAACATAGTTAAAGATAATTGTTACTCCCTCCGTCCCCAAAAGATGGTCCATCTTTCCTTTTTGGTTATCTCAAAATATAGTCCACTTTTCTTTTTTGCATTGTAATTATTTCTTAAATTGTCTTTTATATCTTTATTAAATTTTATCTTATTTTCAATAATTCTCATTAATCTCTTATTTATTATTCCAATATAATAATTGTTCATGTATTATTTAAAGTAGATATAATAGAAAAGTTATATAAATAAATTTGTTCTTTAACCATAATAATTGCTATTTTTTTAATATGTGTGAAAATAGAAAATGAACTATTTTTTTATGACGGAACGAGTAACATATTTATCAAAAATTTACTCATTATTTCCTGTTTTATGCTTAGATTATTTTTGGAGATACAAGAATTAAGATTTAGCACTAGTGATTTAGCCACCCGTCTCATAGTGTTTAAGAATTAAGAATTTTGATAACGTTAGACAACTTTTACTACCAATAATAATTTTTAGAATTTTTAATTTTTATATATAAAATATTGATTTAGTGTTTAAGTAATATAATTTTAAGAATAATGATTTTAATATTTTTAATTGTTTAATATTTAATCAATTTAATTTGCATATTGAAGCATTTAATAGCATAATTTTTATAAATTAATTTATTTAATAGATACATTTTTATATAATATTTAAAAAACGGGAGGAATATTCAATCAGTGTGATAATTGCGCCCTATTAAGTGATTAAAGATTCTCACAACAAGAAAAATTCTCATTAAATGAAAAAATACAATTCAAATAAATAAATATTTTGCCTCATCAAAACTAAGTGTGTGCCAAGTGTTACTTACTTTAAAATCACATCTTTTTATGTGCATGTTGTTTGTAGCTTTCGTTGAAGTTTAGGAATTTAATTTAGGAATAGAAGTCAATTTGCACCATGAATTTGAGAGCAATATTTAATTTAGAAAAAAGTACTATTTAGTCCCTCTAGTTTTATCAAGTTAACTACTTCATACTCCTATTTTAGAGAACCAATTAAAATATTTCCATATTTTGATTCCGTCAAACATATGGTCACTCCGTTGAAAAAGACACATTTTGCCCGTTAAGTGTGTGGAAAAAGACGAAGAAGCCCTCACTTACATTGTATGCTGTTGTTCTAAATTGTGGAATAAAAAATCCAAGTTTTGAAAAGTTTCGCCGCCTTTTTTGTAGTAAATGGCTCTTCATATCCCTGTGTCGTGGTCGAGCAATCTCTAAACTTGAAAGAAAAATCGATTTGCAAAGCTACATTCGGTCGATAGTTACTTGTTTCCTCGTCATCTAATCAAACTGGTAATATAGAGGTAAGAAACGAAAACAAGTTTTCCTTTGCTTTCAATGTTCGGAGCATGTATTTGCATTAAACGATGATAAACTGCTACTATTGTTGTTTGTGAAGGAAAATTTGTGGCATTGTAGTTCGTTAGATGAGTTTTATTTCGAAATGCAGAAATTTTGAAGTTAGGGTTTGAAGATTTTGTGTTTCTTTCTCCTAGTACAACCCTTTTACATTCTTTTGTAAATTTATGAACTCTGTGAAGTTTATTTGATGGGTAACTCTATTTTGCAGATGTCCCTTCCTTCATACTATGATTTTAAGTTGAAATTTGGAGAATAAGAGCGATTCATCGAAAATGTGAATCCAGATAAGTATAGTTATTTGGATTTATTATCTGGTGCATTTAAATTGTTTAGGATAAATGCTGACTTTGTTGAGTTTGTTGATGGGAGTGGTATTAAAATTGCAAATGATGAGGATATCATGTTTATATTCGAAATGTTTAAACATACTGTTGTTATCCTCATTTGTGTAAATGCTATATATATGGCAATTGCTGTTGAGGGTGGACCTAGTAATTTAGGTAGTCAAAGGCTGAGAACAATACAAATTTGGGTAGGAATGAAAGTGAGGTAATTCTTGATGTTGCTATGTTGGTTGAAGCAGAAGCTAGCAATAAAGGAGTTATTAATGTAGAGTTTGTTGATGTGGGAAATGAAATTGTAGAAAATATCCAAAGTGCAGGACATAGAGTAACAGGGGATCGAGAAATAAGGATAAGAGGAGATAGGGAAACAATTCACACTAACTTGAATGAGAATATCGGTAGCTAGAGTTCAAGGACTCAGTTTGTAAGTGGTGCTTTAGTTTGGGATAGCTTCTTAGGGCCTGATCATGCACAGGCATTATTGCCAAGATGTGGCATGGGCAAAAGGGGCATTGTTATGCCTAGAGGCAGCTGTGTTGCTTTTCCTAGAGGTAGGGGTAGTAGAGGTGGCAACACACATAGGGGTGATCCAATTCCAATAGTCCAAAATTCAGAGACTTCAATTAGAGGTTTATATAAGGAGAGAGGCTTACTTAGGGGGACAGATTTGTCTAGAGGAAGAGGTTTATCTAGAGGGAGAGGATTGGCTAGTGGAGGGATCAAATTTAAAGATAGAACTACAAGCAGTACACAAATTTCAATTAATTATAATATCAGTACGGAGGACACTAACAATAGACCTTTGCAGCTTCGCAAGTTTCGCTGTTACACCCAAGCTCTTCAAGTAAGTAATATAACTGCATTTTTCTAAATACGTTTTTTCTTGCTAAATTTGCCAAGACTTATGTTTCTGCTAAATTAAAACCTGGTGAGTCATGCTTATTAGCAGGTCGATGGGCCTGCATAAACAAGGACCTACTTCTGCTTCTAGAGCTTTGTGTTAAAAGGAGGGATTACTTTGCTTTTTGTTTTTGGAATCCCACCAATGCCAAAAAGGAGAGTTGAAAGACCAAAGGATAGGAGAATCAGACATGAGGGCGAAGTAGCTCCAAGCTAGTGAGAAAGAGGTGTGAAACTGTTAGATGTTGCATTTGTAAAGAACTTGGTCATAATAAGAGAACATGTGAAATGGTACCACCTGTTAGAAGAGAGAGCAACTGTTTCCTTTACATCTCAATTTGCATTTTATTAATTGCATTGCATTACACACCTTTGTTTTGTTTGCTTTAAATGTTAATCCTTTGACATTCATCATGGTTGTTTATGTGGAAACGTTCTTTTTGATTTAAGGGCCAATCTCAAAGGACTGTCGATGGAGTAGTGGAAAGTCAAGCAGAAGGGTCTATCTTTGGCGATCCACATGCAAGTGAAGGGGGTCCACATTGAAGTTGTTCATTTCATGTCAAACTCAATTTTTTTGTTGTTTTTTTTTTATTTTTTTTTATTTTTATTTTTATTTTTTTTGTCATTTTGGTAGATTGTGTTGCGGGATGCTATTGGATAGGGTAGGGAGTTTCCAAGGATGTGGTCAGTCCTACACTCATCCAATGCAAGAAATATGCATAGGCAAGAAATTATGGCTTTATTTGCACAAAGGCTGTGATTTTTCTTTTTGGATTATATAAGCTTTTTGGATGCTTGTGTCAGACATTGGCAATGGAACTTCAAGAAGTGCAATTATGCCAACTTTTGTATTTTTTGGACAAATGTTACTCTTGGTGACATGTGTTATATGAATACCAGAATTTAGATAAATGTATGACTTTTGGGACAAGTGTTATTGTGCATGAATAATGAATGCAATTATAGATTTTTTTTTTTACTTTGACATCTCATGTTTTAATAGTTATTTATTTCTCAGTGAATAGGACATTTGAGATAAAATACTTCATTATATTCATTGCACTTACAATTATAGCCAAAAAGAGTGTTATAACCATTAAAAATACAAGGCAACAAAAGTTCCATAAGCATTAAAATTACAAGCTAACAAGAGGGAACCTAAACTCCAACAACCACCGTCATAACTTTCTTCTAACCTACTTTACTAAAGCAACTAGAAAAGTCAATTCACCCACTGTAAATTTACTTAGCACAAATAAGCCTAATGGCCAATACCCAAATACACCATTTTCTATAGCATGATCATTTGCAGGATGAAAATCACAACAATGAAAATCATGCATATTGCAACAAATATCTTCAAGAAACCATTATTTGCATCACCTTTTTCTTTTTTAGTTAAACTCCTTCTAATTTCATTTTGCAATAGTAACACTTCATCTTTTAGATCTTGAATATCTCTCATCTGGGTTTTGTGCCTTACTTTAGAGTCATTTATTTCAGTTGTGTGTGAGGTGGGGAATATTTCTGCAGTCTTGCACCATCCCAAGAAAGAGCTGCATTCGTTTTTCTAGCAAAAATAATAAAGCCAATTTTTGTCTTAGGAGTTTCTGAAATACGAATGTAATATCCTCAACTTTGTAGTTCCTGCTATTATAGTTTTTTCGATGAATTCGGTTATCCGAATGAAAGGAAAACTTAGAATAATGGGAAACACTATATATTGAGGATGTGAATATTAATTAAATAGTAATTAATGTGATTACAAATCAATTTGAAAGATTAAAGGAAATCAAAAATGAGTTAAAGAGGAATGACTTCTTGGTAAAGCACGATTTTACCCGAAAAGCCCGAAAAACGGTAATTTCAGTATGACCTTTCTTAAGCGGGGTTTAGAATATTAAATACACTTGGTTGATACCTAATAGGACTAAAGTAAAATGATTAAAAAGATTGGAGTGCCAAAGGATGAAGGGAAAACAAAAGGGAGGATTATAGTGCAATTTTCATTTAAAGGACATGGAAGGAATTTTTAATAATGTTTAGTATATATTATTATGAAGAGGTGGAGATAACCACACCATTTTCCACCCATTTTACAGTCCAAGTTGGTCAAGAAGAGAGGAGGAGAGTTTTGATTACAAATCAAGCAAAAAGGAGGTGAAAATCAAGGAATTTTCAAGTAATTCTTAAGAAAAGGTTAGTTATCTTCACTTCCTCCTTCTTTTCTATGGATTAATTTTTGAATTCCATGAACTTTGAAGTGAGGTGCTTGCTTGTTCATTCTGATTTGGTGAAGATGAAGTGATTAGACTTGAGTTTAAGGTGATTTAAGATGAGTGAAACTAGTTATGCATGAATTCAAAGTCTAATTTGCATAATTCACCAAGATGGATGATTTTGAGTTTGTATTTGATATGCCATGACCTAGGGATTCTGATATATCTTATATTATGATGTTATGTAAGTAATAGAAGAGTTGAATTGCATGAATTTGTGCTGGAAGTGAGTTGAGAATGCTTAAGCAAACATATCATTGTTGGACCTGTTACAGTTGGGCTGTCTGAACTTCAGCTTCTGTAATTGACCTATTTGACTAAGCAAATGAACTTCAAAATTCATGAAATTTTATATGGAGATAGGCTGAGATGTTGGGTAGGTCGTGTTAAAAGGGAAAGGCCATTGGATAAAAGGAAACAGAGTTATAATTAAATCAATGCAGGCTGCTCAGCATGAGAAAAACTGAAATTCAGATTCTATAATTATGTCATTTGAAAATGCAAATGAGCTTTAAAAATTATGAAATTTTACAGGGAAGTACTCTAAGATGTTGGGAACATTCTGTAAAAATTTCAGGGCAAATGGATATGAGGAAATTAAGATATAGCGAACGGAATGCAAGCTGCTCATATGCTGAAATTCTGCATTTCATAAACATTGAATGAATTTAGCATGCCATTGACTTCTATTGTTTTAATTGTTAGTAGTATGTTTCTAGGATGTGGTTAAGTGTTGGATATGAAGTGTTTCATGCTTAAACTAAGGACATATGACACTTGGACAAGCATAGTGAAAAGGAAAGAAAAAGCATGATACTACATTCTAATGCTTAATTTGCATTCCTATAGAAGTGCATGTGTGTATATTGTGTAGTATGAAGTTAATATGAGTATTAATCTCATGCTATAGCTTCTGAGAGAAAGGGAGTTGAGGAGAGGGTGGTTGCTAGAGGAAAAAGGCTAGGGGAGCCTTCTAGCTCAGGTTAGTGTATTATGCCTTTCCTACTTTTATTTAAACAAAATGATATTGATTTTGCAAAATATTTTCAATGGATTTACTTTATGACTCATAATTATAAAAAGTATTAATGATTTCATAAGTTTTTAAAGAACAAAGCTTATTTTGAAAGCATACGACCTAATGACATATGTAAAAGAATTTTATGATTCTTATACCTTGAAAGAGGAGGATGTTGGCCAATTGATTCCTGTAGTATGAGGGGTGGCCGTGACTGAATGATTTTAATAGTGTTTGCGAAATGAAATGTTGCCCACAGTGATTTTAATATTATTACATGAATGGAATGGTTTAAAAGTCTTACAGCTGATATAGACATGGTTATTACCCCAAATATCACTTCATTTGTTGAGGTTGATATTACAATCGATTGAACATGGATACCATCACTAGATGATATATGATTGATATGAAATTCTCCCTCCATGTTGAGGTTGTAGATTGCTCCCTCTTCTGTTAAAATCATATCACAGATTGAGGTTGTAGATAGCAGGTCTAGATGTGCACATTAAACACTGATGGCCCTCGGAATTGATTCTATAAAAGCTGTAAAGACTACATTATGAATTTATGATTTAAATGGTATTGTTTTTTTTTCTTATTTCCTTTAACATGGTGGGTTTATGACTTATGATTCATTATTTCATATAAAGAATTTGATTTGATAAATTTATGTTTATTTTATAATAGTACACCACTAAGCAAAATGCTTAGCGATAGTTGCTTTTGTGCTATCGCAGGAAAAGGCAAGGAAAAAGAACTAGGAGAAGATCGTTTTTGTTTGATGTAGATAGTATGCTACGGATGTAGCTATTGTATATTTGACTTCTTTTGGAATATGTATGATGTATTAAATATTAACAGAACATCTATGTATATTTGAGCAGATACATGTAAATTATGATTGTATGAATTTCTATTATGTATCTAAGGTTTGAAAAGGATTTCAGTATGTAATTAAACCATCCATGGGCTTATGGGTTATGGAACCATTTTATGTTTTTGCTAATATAATTGATGTTTAAGAAATCATATTGAGCTTAATGGAAGTTATGTTTCATATGTTTAGTAAATTACGGAAAAAAAAAGACATTTCTTGATAACAGATGAAAGAACCAAAAGGAGTTTTACATTTAATAATTAAATCTACTGTTCTACAAGATATAAATGAATGAGTCAACAATATTAAGTCCCTTGTAGTATACTTAGTAAGCATTTATAAGACTTAAGTGTTTATTAAGTATATTACGGGCGACATGCCATGTCTTACAGTAAGGTAAGGTGTGACAACGAATACCTACTTTCTTCTCACATTTACAATACGCATTCAGATACCTTGCCTCCCATAATGAATCGGCTCCACTTGATGAAGACATCGACACATCACAATGTTTTTCTGGCTAATATTAGAAACCTAGTAGTCAAAGTTCTTTGATAATTTGAGAAAGAGTTATATTTTGCCAACAAAATATCTTTCTCACGTTGTATTTTCTTTTTATATTAGTCAATGAGAGTATGAAGGGAACAATTTTATATTCATTATCCTTTCAAACGGATTTTTCAAGGAGACTAACGGGAAAAATATTGTAAATTTACACCAAAAAAATAAAAAGCTTATTTTTT